>NC_044194.1:7995071-8210071 GCF_900880675.1 Sparus aurata | reverse complement strand
TCTTATCCTGAGGTACAATCCCACATCAAATAAATCAACCAAAATCGGCGTCAATCAAATTTTTTAAGCATTAAACAGAACTGTGATAACCACTGCCGCACACACACATATACATCCAGGCACATACTGTACACGAACAGTACACTACACACCACTGCAGGCCAGATCATTCAGCACTGATAATCACACCAAAGGACACAGGGAAAACTCCCACTCTAAACACGCTGAATTAAAGAAACAGGAGTTCCGGGCCTGGTCGCACAATCTCTGATAAGTAGATCAAGGCACGGGGAGGGGAACATGATGTTAGTGAGAGATAGTCTGGCTGATTAAAATGTCATGGCTCTTTATAGATGCCTTTCTCAACTCAGCAAAATGGAATCAGCTCTGTACATCAATAGCGGAGTGGGCTGTGCTCCCTGCTAATAGAGAAGTTTCTTTTGCCTTAAGTGGAAGTCACAACACAAAGAATGCAAAAATCGAGTACAAAATATATTTTGGCAGTGCGCGCGCAAAACAGCAAAGAGATAAAAGTGGAGGGGCAAGAGTGATAAAATAAGAGAGCACGAAGCACAATTAATGAGGCAGCAAAGCACGAACACGATTGGCTGACCGAGTGCGAGGCTTATGGCCTGACATGACATTTCCTCGTCTTTACTACAACAATCAAATTAAAGATTTAGGACCACATGTAGCTCCAGGTGTTTCAGCTGTCTCCGTATTGTGAATTCATGTGCCTGTGTGTGTGTGTGCCCGCGCATGCTCGTCCGTGTGTGTGTGTGTGTGTGTGTGTGTGTGTGTGTGTGTGTGTGTGTGTGTGTGTGTGTGTGTGCTCGTCCATGTGTGTGTGAGGCGCAACTGTATATCACTCCACCTGTGCTCCTATAAATCAAACCTGTGTTTTAAATGAGAGGCTGGTTATTTGCGCAAGAACACACACGGGGGCTTTGTGATTGTTTTTTGGAGTCGACATTCTGCTTGTGTTTGCATCCCAGAACAATCTCCATGGATCCCGCAAGCGTACGCAAGCAATTAAAGCGATACCATCTTCATATCCCTGCAACCAATAACTGAAATAATATCACTGTTTTATTAAGCCCTTAATGTGGGGGCAGAAGGAGTGAGGAGTGGGATTTTAAAGAGGATACACTTTCAGGGGCCTTATCAAGCCCAGATTTAAATAAGAGCAAATGCTCAGCTTAAGGGTGTGCCTCTGTATCTGTGTGTGTGTCTGTGTGTGTGTGGCCTTTATCAGACATGAGTTTTGGCTAATCGCTGTGTCAGCACACCAGAATTTAATTACTAGCTCTACCTTTGTCCTTTAATATTTACTAACATCTACACTACGTGTAATTAACCACGTGTAGGAAAGCCATAGCCTCTTTCTGGAGGAGGAACCGCTCTGCTAATTGCATCTGTGTGCTCACATCCAAAACATTAACGCACTCTTAACCATAGGCACACACATAACACAGAAGTGTTGTGCACTCCTGGGAGACATTTCCAAATCAGCTGATTAAAAAGCACGTTTATTACAAGTTTTACTAATTTTGGTTCAACTAAAATCGACACAGACCGGATTCAAAGACTGAAACAAGACAGCGAGAGATGAAAAATTATATTAAAAAAAAAAGGGGAGTGTTTTGTGACATAAATGGTCAAAGTGAGGAAATGTTCAGCTTGGCATTTTGTGAAAGGTGCTGAGGAGCGGCTCCTCTCATCTCTCATCGTATGTCAGAGGGAGGAGAGACAAATGACGGCCTGAGGCCTTGTGTCTGTCAAACATGATGGATAAGAATGACGCTTCGCTAAAACTCCAGCACACTGCAGTTCAACACATCACATTTTCCCTTCAGTGCAAACACTAAATTGATAAAGTATGCAGAGCAGCTAATGGAAAGATGTAATAGTCAAACTAAAGCATATATTAGGCGACGATGGAGCCTAAAGGGTAGAGTGCTGCTATCAATTGAAAAGTCTTGTAGAGCAGAGGACACAACTTAGACTAAAATAAATCACACTGTTGGATTTTATCGTTCATACCCAAAGTGTGTGAGGACATTAACCTCAGGCTCCTAACATCACCTTATAGAAACACACACACGTGCTATGAAGACTCTCATGCAGTGATTTATGATGAACCCTCGCACACTGACAACAGTCGCCACTCTGAGCTGTTATTGCCTTGGGAGGAAACTTTATCAGTAAGCAGTATTATATATTATGATCTAATTGAATTCCATTGACAGCAATAGTTACTGTAGATGTAATGCTTCATCAGCGTCAACTGCATATCAAAATTTGGGTGTGACAGGCTGTGACAACTGAGGTACAATTGATAAAAAGGTCAATCTTTATGACAGTTTTGCAAATTGCCACTGGATGCACACAGTCACAGTCTGATGAACCCAAAAGAAACTTCATCGCTCGCAGAAAGAGACGCATTCCCAAATCGGGCCAACCACATTGACGCTCTCTGTCGGCTGCATCGAAAAATTTTGTCCACAAAATATCAGTTGCTTCGGCACTTTATATTCCCACAAGATGGCCGAGGGGGCGTTGCCATAAGCCTTTCACAAAATCCATAAAAGAATATGTTGACTGGATGATTAACCTCCATTGACTCCTTCACAACTCTATGGTAGCGTGTCCGCTGTTCCATGAATCAGGAATCCACAAAGTTTCTCCTCAATCTGAGGTTTGACGATAAGACCCAGCATCCATATGCTCCTTTCTTTCCAGAAGAGGCTGAGCAGTTTGACACCCACATAACTGGAGCACAACCTCGAGTCAACCCCACCAGTGAAATGGGCAAGGCTCTGTAACCTATAGAGGTTGTGTTCATTGGTTTGAGTCCCTCAAAGTGCTCCTTCCATCAGCTGACAATCCAATCTAACCAGTTATGGTTAGCAGTTCTTCTACCCTCCTACTCATCAGATCAGATGATACAACTACAGTTAAAGAAGTTGTTCACTGATCTTCTCCTACATGAGATGTTCTTTATGGACGGCGTGTGACTGGCACAGAGGTCCAAAGAACAGAACCAGTTCAAGAACCAGAGCTAATTAAGCAAAAAAGGGTTTCCAGTCACCCCTCTCACGAGGTTTCTCAGTCATTATCGAATCATTCATCAATCATTAAATCTCATCTGAGTGGTTAATTCTCCAGTCAGTGGCCTTGACTAAAGCACTAGCCTCTAGCCTGGTCCCTGGGATGGATTAAAGGCAAAGAAACAGTTTCACTACATTGTACACTGTACATTGTACAATAGCCCTGTCTGTTACCCAAACCAGGGACTAAAGAAAAGCTGGATACTCAGAACCTTCCTCTCTGCAACTCACAAAAGAAGAGAAGCCACATCCTAAAATATAGAGGGGAACTCAAAAGCCAACAGCCAGAGGATCATGAGTATCCTGACACTGGACCCACTCGTGTCTCCATGGGTACCTCCTTAAAAGAAGAAGGTACGCAGTAGTTTGGTTCCAGAGCCAGTACAGTGAGTAGCCCACCTACACATACTTGGTATAGCTATATCTCCTGCACCACCTTCTGCTCCATCCTCATCAGAGAATGGCATTCCATGTAGCAAGTCTCTTACCAGGGACCAGTTCGCCAACGGAGACCCTACCAAAAAAAGCTCCCAGGGTCATGGAGGCATGTTGGGAGTCACAACACCATCACCATCAAAGTAGAGTGTGATCTCTCTGAGGGGATCCAGTTTTATTGTTGCTTCAAAATTAAACTTGTAAACAGATATTAACTTCAGGTCCCTCTGGCACAGCACACGGCCTCCTCTCTCTGTATCAGCCTGTGAGGACATAATGTCTTTACAGCATCTCTGCTCTCAGACAGGCCTCTAGTCAGCCAGCTAATATGACTCCGAACTTAAGATAATGCATCTGAAAAAACCTGGTAATAGGTTCTCCTGATGGGGGTGGGGTGTATGGTAAAAACATACTTGACAGAGAGCGCATTATTTTAGCACTGTGGAGAACATGACTGCATACGAGTAGAGTAGAGACTTGAGTTTGCGCAGTGCATTTACTGTAACCTAATCGTCGCAGTACACAGGATCTGGAATATCGCCTACCCTTGTGAGAGGAACCGCCTCTCAGAGTTAAATAAACAGTGACAGGGGGAAGAGGAAAACAAACCACAGAATATCTCTCTATCTGTGAAACCCAGACTCTCTCCCCGAGCCCTCAGCACTCAGCAGATCAACCCCTCTCCATCCTTTTCCTCTCCTCTCTCCCAGGAACGTGCCAAGACAAACATATAGGCAGAGTAAAGGATAGAGGAGAGTCTACAGAGCTACTTCTAGTGGAATACGAACACATGTTAACCAAACCACTCTGGTCGCAATTCAGTTCTATTGTTTGTGCAGTCACGAGGTTATAAAACACTTTGTCAAACCTGTTTTTTTCTCTTACCATAGACTTGGTGAAAGGTCTGGCCAGTGTGAAGAGAAAGGTCATCAGCCACCAGCTCTGGTGAATGGAGGTGTACATCATGTTCCCAGGATGCACTGCGTTGGAGTAGACACCATGAGGCGAGAGGCGGCGGTGGAGCTCGTTGCTGAAGAGGATGTTACAGAGTTTGGCCCGATTGTAAGCCAGCATGGACCAGTAGTTCTTCTTTGCGGGCGACAGCAGGGCCAGGTCCACTTTGCCACACGAGTCTAGCAGGTCTGTGAACCTGAAACACAGTCCAGGATCAAGAGAAGTTAGACTGTGTGAGTGTGTCTGTGAGTGTGTGTGTGTGTGTGTGTGTCTGTGGAGGCTTTAGACGGCCAGATGTGTGGTGCTGGCTGAATACAAATCAAAGACGTGACATGATGTTCTTTAATTGCCTGCGACAGAGCTGTTAAACTCCAGATGTTTGACAAGGCCCCTTAAACATTACACTACTCGTTGTGTTATTATGCAGTCACACAATCCCATCACAATACACGGGCACGGAAAACCACACTCCCTGTGTGTGTTCTGTGTGTGTGTGTGAGTGAGAGAGAGAGAGAGAGAGCCGGGCTCCAAACTGGTGGAACACATCCTACATATTAATCCAGTCATTAGAAAACAACCAATCAAAATGTCACCTGGTTTCCTTGTTGTGATTTTACAAGCTCGCTGCCTCTTGTTTACTGTCGCCTTCCGCAACATCCTTGCTTGGCTAAATTACAACATCTGCAGGCTTTTCATTTCATGTGCTGCAACTTCATAACTACTTTAGCAAGTCGAGGTTGATAAATCAACTGCCTGAGCACCAAACGGAGGGGTCTTTTTTTGAAAAAAAAAAGAATTTCACACTGGTGCAGTGCCCGTTCAAATTGTGCCTGGTAGGAACATGCCGACTGCTTGGCCTCTGGCATTTCCTCAAGAACCGCTCACCCAAACTATTTCACAATATTTGACAATATTATTAAAACGTTATTAAAACTGGAGACGGACGACACAACGCGTTCAGACATACATACATACAGTATATGTACGTCTGTACATGTTTTGTCCGTGCTTGCTTGGTGTTGTGTTATTTCTCTGTGTACAATCGCTCTGCTTTTATTGTTGCCCAGGTCTTTGTCCCACTTTTACTGTAATCGACGCGCCGTACATCACGATCATTGTTTTAAACTGGTTTATTGATTTTAAGGTTGCCAACATCACACCTGGCCAGGGGACTACATACGAAAACTAACCTCTTGATTGATTCCAGCATACAGTATTTACAGTGATGTTCATTGTGCACGGTCCCTGATACCTTAACTGAATTAAAACTCTTCACCAGTGAGATTAAACTGAGGTTGACCTGTAAAAGCAGTTTACGGCCTTCCATTGGTTGATTCTGCTACATGTCTGTGCATCTATTCGCTAGTTTTACAGCCTCCACCTCTGTTTTTTTGTCCTGCATGCACTTGTTATTCTCTTGGCCAGTTTAACTGAGAGTCACATGCATTTGTCCCCACTCAGCCAATTAGAGCCCTGAAGCCTCCACCCTGCTGTGATGTGAGACGCAGAGTTAAACAGCTCACTGTCAGCTTGTTAATGCAAAGTTTATTTAATTGCAATTTCAGCAAGAAAAGGGCCAAATGTGAAGTTCCTCGGACAAACAGCTGTCGACGAGAAAGGAAACCTGACTTCCTGTTTTATGTTGCGTCTCTGCATGTGTGCATTCACAGTCATATCGAAGAGATCAAGATGCACTTAATATTTTCTTTTAATCATATCGTTTATCGTCCAAACAACTGCACACTTGACAAAGGGTTCTTCAGCAGTGCAACCACCAAGTGTGAAGCACGTCAGATAAAAGGTTCCTCGAGATGTGCGAGGGAGATACCGTTAGATCTTATACTGAAGTTGTGCCTGGTTACAACTGAATGCAGCAATAAAGTGATATTGAAAATCAATGAATTATCCTGCAGAATGATGCACTCAACCTTGCATAATGAAATATAAAGATTTTGGTTATAAAAAAAACACCTCATCCGTACATAAAAGTACGGAGCCAGACCTGCAGGTCAGATCCATCAGAGGTAATTTCATTAAGGATATCATCTCCTTGTTTGACCAGATCTGATGCAGCACTGGGGCAAAGTAAACCTGTATTGGGCCAATTCCACTGTAAGCCCCTGTGGTGGAAACTGATAAAGTGTCCAGCCATTACCCATGTGTCCATCTCTCCCACCCCTGTCCCTTATAGGTCAATGCTTTACCAGAGGACAAGGGGCTTAGGGAATACAATATGCTGCCAGGTCAGGGGTCACACGCTGCTTGTGAGGGGAGGCTAAGTGAATAAACGGGAAATCGCAGAAAACTGAAAATAACTCAAACAAAAAAGGAGGCGACTTCAGTAGATGTAATATAGGTCTGGAATGAGGTGGACAGAATGGGAAGATGTAATATGAGATATTGTCTATTTCCGCTCCTTCTTCCCCTCCCTCTGGTGCGTGTCCGTGTGTAACCGACTCTCTCTGGTCCTGCCTAAGCCCTCTTTGAAGGGGTTAAAGCCGCTGCCGCTTGTAGAGGAGAGAAGGAAAGGTGAGTGTGTGTGTCTGGGAGGTAGGAAAAGGAGAGAGGGAGCCGACCTGACCATTCTCGTCCTTGCGATGTGTTTAAATCGGCCACATTCGGCCCGTTCGCCTGCTCCTGTGGCAGTTTTTACGCCTCCAAAACTTGTGTGACCTCACTGTTCTCACAGCGCAGGAAAGTCTTGCATCAATCATCTGTTGTCAATACTCCCTTCATGACGTGCTCCCTTTCGATAAGCTTTTCCTACTCTCTCTTCCTCTCACGTTTTTTTTACAGCATGTCACAGCAGCGTGACCCTCGAGTGAATCTGAGTGTCAAGCTGCTCCTGCCCTCTCATGCATGGCAGTCTGTATAACATAACTCATACGAGGCCCGCTGTAATAGTGCTGCTGTTTGATCTGCAAGAATAACTCTGCGTATGTTCTCCTTGTCTCAGGTCACTCTGCCGAGCTCCGATCAATCACTCTGCTTTGCCGTCTGACTGACTGAAGCCAGGATCAATGTCGCACACACACACACACACACACTCAGTCAGTCAGTGACACTGAAACACATGGCTCAGGGCTCGGGCTCACAGATCACTGCAAGACATCATGCCTGTCTACTTTATGACAGGGAAAACAGACGCCTATGGAGTGGAGTTGCTTGACAAAAAGATAAGAGTTGGAAAACAACGGCAGACGGAGGGAAAAGAAGGGAGAAAGGGGCTGAGTCAGGGGGTCAGACAGAAAGGAGCAGACACTTGATCAAAGTAAATTTTAGCTGAAAAGTCCATCCATCATGTTGATGATACGTTTAATTCATAGCGACAGCGTGTGGAGGGAAATGAGTTTTCAGTGAGTGAGGCTGTCATGTTTGACAATATGCATTAAGTCTGATGTATCAGTTTGTAGCGAAAAACTGGCCAGTGCAGCGGCTGCGACTGCACGACTGGAGCTGAAGAGTTGTCGGAGTAGACAGGGTAGTTATGGGATATTACTGCTTAAAATCTATGAGTGTGACTTAAATACGGCTTAACTATGAATGCTGGGAATACAACCAACAGCATAGTGCTCACATCGACAAGAACACTGCATTCTGCCATTAAGAGAAGGTGAGCGTCATCAAAGTGTTTAACCTCTCACTGTTTTTACTGTCAACTGAAGCACTTTATTTTATTTTTAGAAAACTGAAAATGCCATAAGCAAGGTGCAAAATTGACTGTTTGTTCATTGACTTGTTCTCTGCCCTCCCACAGTTCAAACACATACAGGACAGGTTAACTGGCTCCTCTAAATTGCCGGTGGGTGTGAACTTGAGTGTGAATGGTGGGTTGTCTTTATACACCAGCCCTGTGATGAACTGGCAAGTTGTCCAGGCTGAACCCCGCCACTCGCACAATGTCTGCTGGGATGAGCTCCAGCCCCCTGCGACCCTGCATAGAATAAGCATTTGCAGATAACGGATGAATGGATAATTTTGAGCCCTACAGAAAAGTGTGGCACTGCAGCTAAACCGTAAGAAAAAAAAGCACTGCACCAGCTGTGTGGATGGACCACACTAGTACTTTTCACTTTGGGGATTAAAGTGTATTTATCTTCACTCCTGTTTATCACCCTGACTGCAGCAGCAATCTGTGCATGCTTGGTGCATGCCATTTCTCAGAATCTTACAGCTAATGTACGGTCTTGTTTGGCGACTTCCTCCCTTCTTCCCCGGAGGTTATAGCGGCAGGCAACCAAATGAAACATTCTGTTATCTTGAGGAAACTTGATGAACATTGGTGGAAACATTTGAGATAATGTAAGTACACAACTCAACAAAATATATACAGAGGTCTATACATTTGAATGCAGAAATGTTACATATTGTGTCAACCAATATGCATTACTAGCAGTTGTAATTATCATGTCGTGAAAACACAGGAAAGCATCTATGTGAATGGAAAAAAAGTAGATTAACTCAAATTGAGATAAATGTACAATGTGGCACAATAATAGGTCAGGTAAGGTAATTAGGTCTTGGATTTATCTTGTTTTTTATACATGTTTTCTACAACTTGTTCTGCAGCGGTTAAAGGTACAGCACCCTGTGGATGTTTTTTCTTCCAGTAGAGCTGTGGAGCACTTTAGTTTCTCTCTTTTGCTAATGTTTTATGAGGAAGGAAATGGATTTAAAATGTTTGTTAGACCTCAAGGATGCAGACGGAGAGCGCTGTTAGCAACACTGAACATAAACTTTATTTGTTTGGAAGAAAACTCCACGGGGCACGTTTAAGGTTACTGAATGTAAAAATGTACACAATTGGCCCAAATTGTGTTTTTCTCTGCACATTCAACATTTTCAAGAATTAATTAGGATTTGTTGAAACAGACAAACACCTTTTATATCCTGCTGCAATTGCCTCATTTTAATAGTCTCCTCTTGAGACCACACACTAATAAGTCAACCTTGGAACAAGATCAAATTTTTTACATGCCTAGTTTATTGTCCATACCTGTGGGACTCAGAGGAAACCACCACAACACGTGCGGGGGCTGAGCGACGCAGCACATCCTGCAGGCACTGGACGAGCAGGAAGTGTCCTAGATGGCACACCTGGAAGGTGGACTCCAGGCCGTCCTCCGTCAGGCTCCAGGGCTGAGTGCACACTCCTGCATTACACACCAGAATGTGCAGGGGCCTATGGAGGAGGGGAGGAAGGCAGAAAATAAAACATGTTTGATTGTTTATTGATTACAAGTGAAACAAAGAAGACAGAGCTGCATTAAAAAGGGACTTTTTGAACCATATTAAGCTGAAGAGGAGGTAAGGAGAGACAGGGAGCAGAAAATAAAAAAAGGATGGGATAGTGAGAAGCGAAGGCAGAGAAAGGAAACAGGGTGTCTTATTCCAGAGAGTGGAAGACTTCAGAGGTCTACAGAGACAGAGCATCAGTAATGCTGATATGATACAGAGGTTTCCAGTGCAAGTCCCAGTGGCTCGACAGGTACTGTAGATACCGAATACAGCTGGCGGGAATCCAAGAGCAACAACACATTGAAAAGCAATCTCCAACCGTTTCAACACACAAGGGTGGTGGAAGTAATAGGTGTTGATACAGGTTCTGTGTAACTGCTCTAAGTAACCAAACCCACCAACACATCGACTCAGAGAGGGCAGAGCAGAGGAGAGCAGATCAGAGGAAACGCATACACTCCCAAGCACATGGTCATGATACAAAAAACAACTGACTTTAATAAAAAAAAAAAAAAGGAAAGAAAAAAAGAAAATAGCTTTAGCGCACACACAGACAAATTTCCATTCCTGCAGACTTGGCGTGGGCGAGCAAGTAACACTCCCTTCTCGCGTGCCACTGAGCGGAGATTGGTCAGGGCAGTGAGAGATCCTTGTCGGTGACAGCGTCGCTCCAGCGAGCTCGAAACCACAGTAACACAGCCGAACAATCCAAACACACCCCACCAATTTTTAATTTCTTCCATTAGAATTAATTATGAGGCCGAAGGCAATTTGTGTACCCTGTGTTTAAGACTGCCTACTGGATTAATTAAAAACTGGATGCTGGAAAATTAATGTGTGAATTGTTATGCCTTTCTATAATGAGCCATCCCATGCTATTACATAGGAGTGTACTGTACGATCACCTTCAGGCCTCCGAACACACACAAGGTTCATTAAAGAGCACAAACCTAGTCACAAGTCAACTTAAGGAACGCCGACCTCAGCACATTATCAGCGGGGGCACACACTAGCAGCGAGATATTCAAATTTTTATCCGCGATACAAAGAAGGTGAGGAAAGTCTGACTAAATTGCTTGGTAGAAGAAAAACATCTGTTAAAAAAAAACAAAAAAAACAACCTTTGTAACCTCCAATTAAACCTGATAAAACAAGATAGAGGCGTAAAACACCGCTGATTCTGTGATGTCGAGTTCTGCTCTGAAATGGCTCTCAGCTTTAAAGCAGGTTGTTTTTGGCCCAGTGTTCCCCTGTCTAATGGAGTGTGAAGTACAGTAACATTGTGCTACACAAGGCAAAACTCTTGGCTCTGTCACCTCAGGCGTGAACTCTTGACCTAACTTTCCAACCTTTTACTGCGGCTGCCGTTTTAAACTACTTCGTCGTGTCGCTCAAGATTTTAAAATGTATTTGTGTCCGTTTTTCGTGTGACTTCGCGCTGTAAAAGGCAGATGGATAAACTCAAAGTCTATCAAAAATGTGTGATCAAAAACTCCAATAAACAACTTTTCACTGGCCGGTCGAGCGATTTTCCCCCACGCAGCTCAGATGGGCCTCCTGTGAGTCTGCTTGTAATGTAAAAGGCCTGTTAATTCAACTGCCCACCAGTTAGTCCCTCTCTCATAAGCTCAGGTCTAATGAATGTCTTTAATAGGCCTATTGCCGAAGTACCACAGTCCCTCTTTCCACATTAAGACCTCACACAACACTGTGTGCACTGTGCAATCTCAGCGCTGGTCAAACGAGGGTGTTAACTACCAAACAGGGAGACATCCGTTTATATATTTACTTTAAATAACCCCCCTGGGTATGACCCCTGACCTCTATGATAATGGGGGCCAGCAGGAAGAGATTGCCTGTGTGTGCTGGGCTCGGACTGCTGGTCATTAACACTGCACTTTATTGGCAACTGGCACTGGCATATACTGTAGGTATGTGTGCACCGCTCATCCTGATCATGCTGCATACCTGTACAGTGTGCAGAAACACAAAAACGACTTGAGTGTTACAGTCCTCCAGAATGCAAAAGGATGGAACAACGGAAGGCTAATGTGATCTGGCTCACATGTATGTACACAGACCACCTACCGAACATAATATGCTTGAAATTACAACCGGATAAATGCGTTTAAAAAGAAGGAAAAAAAAAAAAAAAAATCACAGGTGAAAACAAATTGCATGTGTTAATTACGGACCATTCAGTAGAAATTGTATTAGGGGCATTCTGTCAACGCGGTCCTCCATCAATTACGTCGCGATGAAATTGCACTGCATTCAACAATATCAATATCCAGGTAATTTCATTTCAAAGGACAGGCAATTAAAGCAGAATCGGGGTCAATGGAACACAAAGCAGCGTGAAAGCCACTGACTAAAGCACTTAAAAGCAAGGGAGTGAGAAACGAGAGAAGGAAAAGAGAAAGACTCTGATTACATTTCACCTGTCAATGACACGCTGCAGGAGCATTATTGTGCGTGTGTGTACGAATGTGTGTGTCTGTTTGTCTGTGTTTAAAGAACTGTACGGCGCATGTATGCACAAATGCGTGCGCGTTGTGTGTGTGTGTGTGTGCGCGCGCTGCTGTGTGTGTTATGCCTGAAGACATACGTGCAGTAATAGAGTGGTGGTAGACTCAGACAGCTGCCCAGTGCCATTCACAGCTCAGAGCTCCCAGCCTCCACTCTGCTCTGTTCGCCTTCTGATGAGAATTAATGTACTCTGACGTCCCCTGGGACTCCCCCACTCCCACCCCCCCCACCCTCAACGGCACAGCTAATGAAGAAATACAACCTTGCCAAAATACTGAGGTGAGGAGAGAGAGCGACACAGACAGGGAGAGACTGAGAGACAACATGAGAGAGGGAGGGAGGTAAAGAAATTGCAAAAAGGGATATGCAAAAACAAAAAAAAAACAGGACAAGACTTCTTGGACAGGAGGGTTTAAGAGAGGTGGGTGTACTTCAGTGTGGATGTAAAGGCATAGATGTAAGAAGTATAGGACACAGAGTGAGGGGAAGCCACCGTGAGGTTTGGCTGTGACCCAAGACACGTGTCCTGGATGGCCATACCCTGCCCCAGGGCTGCTGGGGGCAATGACTGCCCTGCCTCTCCCCAAGGGGCTCCCCTGACACCCGCATACAGACAAACACACACACACACACACACACACACACACACAAACACACACACACACACACACACACACACACTCCCCTCGCTTGGAGACCTGCGGGTGGATGAGCAGTATGGATGACAGAATTCATGACCCCAAAAATAGCAACGGTGCGAGCGACCGCAGGACGCAAAACACATGCCGTAAAAGCTGACCACCACAAAATAAAAAAGTGCCATAAAGTCTTGTAGTGCGTTCGACCAATGTCAAGCAAATGGACACAAATAGACACACTCACTCCTGGGACCCGAAGAGTGTCCATATGGTGTTCGTCAGGAAAGTTTGGATGTCCTCGAAGTATGGTGATGAATACAGTGATCGGCCTGAGTGACAGAGCCTGTGTAGTCCTCTTTGTTTTTTATTCATTAGGACCGCCAAGGAGATTTTGTTTTCATCTGTGTCTGTGTATTTGTTGGTTGGTTTGTCAGCAGGATTACACAAAAACTACCGAAAGGATTTCCAAAAAACATGTGAGGAGGACGGCCCCCAGCCCAAAATAGACCCTATTAAATCTTGCTGCAGATCCTGATAAAGGGACGGATCCAAAAAGGTTTTCTGACGTTCTTTATTTAAAGGCGACTGTTGGGCCTTGGAGGAAGTATGCGCTCTAGTATTTTGTTCACTCTTGTGAGAGACGTTGAGAACATCAATTAAAAAAAAAATATTTGCAAATCCTTTTCGATCTCTACTGAATACAGTACAAAGATATTTAATGTTCAAACTGATAACTCCTCAGTCATTCACTTATTCTGTTCTGCAACAAGCAGAGTGACAAAAGCGTTGCCAACTTTCGTGGAATCAGGATTGTAGAGGTTTTAAAGTCTACTCACGTCTTATCCAACTAAAAATTAAGCAAATAATTTGAAGAAAGGCAGAACATATTAGAGATAATAGGACATCTCACATAGAAAATCAACAATTTGGTTTATACTCACAGATTCTTGGCCTTGAAAGAGTCAGCAAACTCCCTGACGCTGCGGAAAGAGGCCAGGTCGCACATCATGGCTTCAACTCTTGCTTTGTGCTGTAGACACAAGAAACACAAGAGTGCGACTGTTATAACCAGCAGCAACAGCAGAGGAACAATCAGTGCGGATTTTGACATCTATTATCATCAAGTCCAGGTTTAAATTATTAAAAAAACGGTGTGAGGTTTCATCCTGTTTGAAGTGCGATTAAACATAAGGATCTAAACATCTCCTGTGTGAATAGTAAAGACGCCTGTGCATCCCAGAAGAGGGAGCGCTCCTCTGAGGTTTCCTCCTTTTGTCCCTTGTAAAAAAGATTCTTTGGGGAGTTTTTTCTCATGTGAATTGAGGGTCTAAAAGGACAAAGGATGTCGTATACTGTGTCATTTGAGCCATCTAAACAAAACTGACTATTCTGATGAAAAATAAATTAAAAAGAGTGTTGACATGTGATCACATTCCCGACCAAAGACTCCTAAAGAACTTCACAGCTTCCGACTGCATGTTCTCATCGCGTGTGTGTGTGTGTGTGTGTGTGTGTGTGCGCAGCTCATCTTACACCATATGCTGGGAGACAGGGGGAGGATAGAAGAGCAGAAGAGAAAGATAAATGACTTAAGAAGTGAATGCATAGCTGCATTTACACACTGAGGAAGACAGGCTAAATATTCATCATCCTCTCCATCCCACTGTGGCATTGTGCTGCAGGGCAGAGGCCTCAGCAGAGACGCAGGCAGGCCTAAAGGAGCATATCTCTTCAATAAGCGTTACGACCAAAGCGCGTCAACTCAGACTCTCTCTCTGTCTTTCTCCTCTGCCTCCTTCCTGCTTTTTCTCTACATCTTTATCAGTACAGGCCCTCTCAACATATAACCCAGGTTCCATCTCCCTTTAACATATGAGCTCACGCGGGACCTCGGTGTACGGGTGCGTGCAGCGTGAACCCGAGGTGCACCATGTTCTGCTCAGGCTCAAATGGTCCATTAGACTCATCCCTCATGCTGGAGAGGGAGAAGGAGTGAGATATTGCTCCCAGGACTCCCAGCTGGCCTCTAGCATCGGTAGCACCAGGTATTCTTGACGCTACCTCTCCCCTTCGTCCTGCCCGCCATCCCCGAGGAACACTGTCAGCTCACATTACACACCGGAAGAGCGTTCAGCATTACGCTCCCTTCCACCGCCACCACCACTGCCCCCCTGTCAGCCTTTTCCACTGATCTGATCTCCAGTCCACGGGCGTCATATGGGAACGTCTTCCCCCTCGGCGCGTCTGCCTCCGCAGAGCCGAGCGTACATGACACTCACAGCAAGGACGCTCCATGGAGCAGCGAGCACAGAGACAACAGGAAAGGGTTAAGAGCGCCTTCTGATGGAAATGTGATTCTTCAGGCATTTTACAGACACCTTAACAGCCCCAGGGCGTATTTATACATGCATACACAGGCACACACACACGCACAACAAATTCAATGTTGTGACTCAAGGGTAAAACCACGCTATCACGCCATTATCTATGCCTGAATTATTCTCTTGATGCTACTCTATACCATTATATGGATGCTATTACAAAGCATTAAAGGGCTGATTATGGCTATTATAGATATGATTATAGGGTACCTGCTTATATGATCTGCACACAGCAGTAATCACAGGTGAGAGGAGACAACTGTCTCATCTAATCGCTTGTATGTGCAGCACTCGCACTCCTGCCCACTTTTACATACAGAAATGCATGTGAAGCAAAAAGGGGTCAGCTGGTCACCAAGTATTCTGATAAAAAAAAAGTGGCCGATAAACTTTACGGTAAGCCTTCAGTTCAATTTCAACGCCGGAAAGATGAGACGTTACTCCCAAACAAGGTCAGAGCAGGCAGCGGCGTGGTAATTAACAGGTCAGCGTAAGGCCTCCTCAACAGGGTAGCCCTCCATGTGTGTATGACCAGCAGAGAAGATGAGAGCAGGTGTCAGCTTGACGAACACATATCCCCTTCTCCAGAGACGGGGGGGCGCAGAACAGGGAAGGAGAGCTGGAGTAATGGGAGACCAGAGGGAGGATGGAGGGGGGGGGTTGAAGGGGGGCCACTGGAGCAAATCCAGCAGGGAGAAGGTGAGCAGCCTGCCCGCCTACCCTCCCCCTGCAGATTGAAGTCTTGCGAAGAAAATAAAGTTTATTGCCTGGAAAGAGGGGGGAAAAAGCATGTAAAAAGCATTAAAGCGATGGAGGTGAACAATTAGACAGATGGCCAGGTTTTGGAAGGAGAAGAGGAGAAAAAAAAAGGGGGTAGAAAAAGAGAGGAAGAACGCACAGACGCAATCGTTCAGGGTTTTTACGAGGACCCTGACAACTCCTGGTCTCTTCAAGGGCGAAGGAAAAGTGAGAGGCAGCGAAGCCTCTCTGGTTAACTCCAGAGTAATCGCTGAGTGTGCAACACCACAGAGCTCGGCTCGGGGTGACAGAGCTCACCGCCCCCAGCTACACACAACCTATCGCTCCAGCTAAACGCAAAAGGCTAATTATGAATGAAACACGCGTGTAAATAAGCTTGGAAACTAAAAAAGCGTGGCCATCGCGCGTCCGTCTTCGTGACCGCGCAAGAGCCGCCAGATCGGGGCGAGAAATCAGCAAGGTCACCACGATGATAACTTGCGCGTCAGATCCATCAGCCCTCCATCTCCTGCCGCCACCTCTCACCTTTCCTCCAGCCGTCAACCCAATAGAACAGCTGTCTGTAACATGACGACGACCTTTACAACTTTCAGGAGGAAGAAGGGAACCGAGGATGGAGAGAAGTGATCGATTGAAGGAAGTTGGCCTCTGCAGAGGTTCCCCTCATCTCTCCTGGAGTTTTCCACGTGTGTTGGGCGGAGTGACATGTGGTCATTGCTGTGGGGAAAGATGGAGCAGGGGGATGGAGGGGGGGAGAGCCCTAATACAATTATAACTGGGGCCATCCAATCCAATAAAATGAAGAGGTATTAGAGCAGGGGAGCCCCATCCTGTTCAATAAGAGACTGGACCACTCTACTAACTCTTAAAACACACACATGTAGGCATACCCGCACGCACACACACAGGTACACACACTTCGCTGACCCCTTTAATAGCATAGCAGCCACCCCTAATGGACGCAAGCAAGTGGAACCGCCAAATAATACACTGTCTTAATGCACTAGGCTCAATCTCATCCCCCCCTTCTCTCTCTCCCGTATCCTTCTCAGCCTTCCCTCTCACACTTTAACCCCTGTTTCCATCTTCCCTCACCTCCTGCTTCCCCCTCACCACCTCGGCTCCTCTTATAGATCACCAACGCGGGGACAACACTTACGAAATCAAAAGCAGCCCCATATATATGAAACACTTACCCTGCAGACCCCGGTTAACACCCCAGGCATGGAGAAGGATGGTTAAAGAGTGACTGAGGAGAGACAAAAAGTGCACTCGCTCTGCTCCCGCTGAATATGAGATATCAATATAAGGCAGCAGCACTAAATGACTGTATTTTAACCAGCAGGTGCGGAGGTAAGGTGTTGTAATGGCGGTGAAAGTGAACGAGCAGAGAAGACACCATGTGAAAAGGGCACCTTATAAAAGCAATTAGAGAAATGACTTTGAGCCCCTCTTCTTGCTCCGTAGATTAGAACAGGCCTCGGAGGGAGGAACACAGAGGAACTCGCAGATCTCTGTGACCTTGTCCGCAACACGCCACACTAAATTGGTCATCAGCTTTTAAGACTGTATTTTATCATAGATATATATTTTTAGCAAAAAAGAAAAGGAGAAAAGGGAGGAGGGGGGTGGAGGGAAACTGTGGAATGTGCCGGTCGTATATCATCCTGTCACAATTATGACGTTTGTTCATAAATACCAACCAATTTCCTCTCCACCTGGCTAAGTCACATGCGCCCCGCGCTTACGCACGCGCCATACCCCAACAAAGAAATATGGACACACACCACGTGCGGCTGAACGCACATGCACGCCGCAAATAAAGAAACAGACACATCTGGCTGAGCGCCCTACCACAGGTCTGAGGACTGACCTCCACCCACAGACAAAGAGACTGAACGCACGCTCAAACATGCATCCGAGCGCCTAACACACAAATGAACGCGCGCGCGCTCTGCACATTTCAAACACGCGCAAACAAACAAACAAATGTGCACGCACATACACGTCCACTCGCTCGCTGACATGCACACACACTGCAATTAATAGGGAGGCAGGTCTCTGGTGAGGAAGAGAAAGTGCCTGTTCAGCACATACAGGCAGAATATGCAATTTCCTCCAGTTAAGTCTGTATTAAATTGATTTCTTCTTTCTCTGACACGGACTGGGTTTTTCCCCCCCTAATGAAAGCTGGATAATCTACAGGTTTTCCCTTTCCTGAAATCAAGTTACAAATCAAGCAATTGCAGGGGCAGATATGGGAAAGGTGAAGGAAGGACATGGGATGATTTTCCAGATGAGAAACATGGAGAATGAGGCACAAACGTGCTGATACTCTCAACACGGACATCAGGGGCACCTCTCTCGCACGCACGCACACACGCACGCACGCACACACACACAGTCACACACACACACACGCGCACACACAGTCACACACGCACACACACACAGAGTAAAGGCCAGGCCTCAGTTAAGTGCTTGCTGACATCTCCGTTCGGTGAGGTACTAAGGCTACTGCAGGCCATGTTAGTAAACACAGCATTAATGAGTGTAATTAATGAAACACATTAATTAGTAAGCACTTCAATCAGTTAATCACTCAGTCAAACCTGACAAGGAGTCATGTGGAGGCGGCAGAGAAACACTGAGCATGCTGAGAAAAACAGGAAGAAGAAAAAAGGGGAAATGATTACAAAGATCCTGTGGTTTTTATTTTTATTTATTTACTTCAGGCAGGAGAAAGTAGTGATGTCATCATATAAGAATACTCCATTCTAGCTGTTCAATCAAAAACAGACTTATGCTAATGTGTAATTGAGTTCTAACAGCAATTTGTACTTTAAATTAAGAAAAAAGTACTCATTATGCATAATTGCATTTTGTATTACAGAGTTATTAATGTTGATGCATTACAGTGTAGGCAGAATTTTTTATTTCTCAAGTATTCTATATACTGCTGTGTCGTGAGGTGTTATAGTCTATATGCTCATTATAGTTGTTTTATCATAAAGGGCACACACTGTAGTTTTTGAGAAGACATTTAAACTAAGAATTTTAATATTTACAATGTTAACACGGTAATAATACAAATTCTGAAATATTTATTTTTCTATAACTGAATAAACAAGCTGTCCCCAGAACACTGTTTGAAGCTAGAAAGGTGGCAGGGTCCGCCACATATAAACAAAGTAAACTTGTGTTTTCCTTTAAAGTCAGTTTGTTTATTTAGTCAATAAATATCTTTCTCTTCTGATTAGAGTTTCTTACCCAAAACTTTGTAGTGAACCTTTAATCTACAATGTAACTTTAGATTTTAATGGACAAAATACATTTTGTGAAATAACAGTGCATTACTACTGTAATGTAGTGGAGAAAAATCATCCAACTGCATCAAATGAAAACAAATAAACTACAAGCACAGTAATTAAGTAAATGTACTTTTCACCACTACATGTTTACAGACTAGTGTCAATCAGAAAACCATGCAAAAAATATCATTACATTGAATTTTTTTGGAATTAAATAAATACATGACAGTAAGTATAAAATGATCATGTCAAAATCCTGATAACTTTATCATCTTTCACTCTGTAATATTCATTATTGCTGTTATATTTCAACTA
The DNA here is from genome assembly GCF_900880675.1 of Sparus aurata. NCBI lineage: Eukaryota > Metazoa > Chordata > Actinopteri > Spariformes > Sparidae > Sparus > Sparus aurata. Next base: position 8,190,401 of record NC_044194.1, on the reverse strand, counting down.
AAATCAAATTCACAGATTGAGAGAACAATATGAACAACAATAAGGATGTCTCCAAAAAAATCTACAATTGATCAAAAGCAAAACATTTAAAGGAGAGTTGATTCCAGAGTGTGAGTGTGACAAAAAAAAGTCTTTATATAGAGACTTTATATCGCGGGTGAACTGAAACCCATTAAGAATTTCTTTACCTTTCAGAAGAGACAAAGACGGGTCAGAGAGAGAGAAAAAAATAACGATGGAGAGATGGAAAAAGAAAGAAAGAGAGCGAGAGAGTGCGAGAGGCCGACACGCAGAGGAAGAGAGCGAGAGAGAGACAGAGATGGGAAATGAAAAGGACAGGGCGGTCATCATAATTGCAGAGTTTGCTTTTCGGATGCAGACAGACCAGGGCCATGGGGCCTGAGGCAGATATCAGATTCCACACAAAACGCACACATACACGCGCACATACAAACTTACACATGTGCCCCTACATACCAACACACACACACACACACACACACACACACACACAAGATATTCCACAGCCAGCCTGGGTTATTTTTGATCAAGGCGAAGGACGGCGATATCATTTCTAAAGTGTTGTGTGTTCTCTAATGGATAAAAGTGTGAGATGAGACGGTGACATCCAGCTTTCAATCCTAACAATGTTATTTTATAAACCTGTTTCTTTCTATCCATCTGTGTGTGTGTGTGTGTGTGTGTGTGTGTGTGTGTGTGTGCGTGTGTGTGTGTGTGTGTGCGCGCGCGTCACTGCCTCTCCTTCACTTCTCCCCTTCTTTTTCCGTCCAGCAAGAGGCCTGATCAGATTTACATTAAAAAGTGATGGAGATTTAAATAACGTGTCTATGTTCTCAGAAAGACATTAAGAGATTTTCATCTTACTCTCCTCTTCCTCCCTCTGTCTCTCTTCCTCTCCATTTCCTCACCCTCTCCTGCTCCTATCTCCCCCCCACATCTCACCCACTCCATCTCCGCCAGATTCGCAGACAGTGCACATTTTCCTGCATGTCTTCAGTGTAACCGATACCCCTAACAACCAGGATTTTAATGCGATCCATATTGCCCCCTAATATTTCAGATCTCAGAATAAGCACTGGCAATTACATATTTACACCCAGCTTATTTTGCAATTCTGCGCGGGGACTTTAGTGTTGGGCCGAACGGCACACGCAGACTTAGGTGCTGATTATGTTGTGGTTCAGATAACAATAAAGTCGCCGGGAAAACTCCTAGACCCTGTGCACTTATACTCCATACACAACTTTTCTATTTGGGAGGGCGTCAGCAATAAAGCTCAACACTCGCTCAAGTACAAAATAATGTGTTCTTTTCAAGTGCGGCAGTAATGTGATTGCTTTATCTAAACCTGCTAGTTTTACACTGTTTAATTTCTCCTGAAACACTCGTGCCTCGTATCATCTGGCTATCCGGAGGGGCTGGGAGGGAACCAAACACACTCGCAGGAGATGCACGCGTTTACACGTGTGTACACTGTTGTAGTGAACACACATCGCCGCGCAGAGATGATAAATTAAGCTCCTTTGATTTGGTTACGCGAGCTCTTTTTGTATCAGCCTTATAAAAACATAACATAATTGAATAAGAAAAGAATCTGGCAATTAAGAAACATGCAGGCCTTTGATGTGAGTAAGTGTATAATAGGCCTTTTGATGAGGGAGTGTTTTACACTCCGCAGGGTCTGGTGTGCACTTTGATTAAAAGCTCTTTTGTTTGGCAATATTCTAAACTGCTTACCATTTTCCAGTGTCACAATAGTTTAGCTTGGAAATACAAGAGATTTTGACTTTTTTTTCTCTCTGCTCTGTGGGATATCGTCTCCGGTATTCAGTTGCACGGATGTGAATTCACGATACAAGTTGAAACAAAATGAGTGAATGGTGGAGCGACCTGTGATACAATGATCAAGAAGGGGGAAATAAAAGAGGGGAAATCAAATGCTTAACAGTGTCAAACTCAGAGCAAAACAATAATTCAGGGGTGTAGATGAAGTTTATTTGAGATTTGATTAATTAGCATTCAAAAATGTAAGTGATTGATGGTTTCCTAGTAATTGCAAGTTTTTTTGTTTTGGCAAATTATTCTGTACCACCTTTTCTTGTGCTGAAGTAAACCATTATTTTTTTTTTCTTTGTGTGGATGAAGACGAAGCTTCATTCATTGTAACCCTACAAGAGCTGCAACTTATGATTATTTTCATTGTCCTTTAATCTGCTGATTATTTTCTTGATTAGTCGATTAGATGTCCAGATTATTAAATGTCAGAAAATTGTGAAACATTTTCGTTTTAATGTTTCCCAGATGTCTTGTTTTGTTCACAACCCAAACATTCAGCTTAAAGTCATAGAGGAGAAGAAACCAGAAAATATTCACATTTAAGAAGCTGTTATCAAAGAATGTTTTTCTTTAAAAAATTCCTCAAACCAGTTCATCGATTATCAAAATAGTTGGCGATTAATTTAGATGACAGCCTAACAATTAATCAATGAATCGTCGGAGCTGTTATGGTAATTATCTTGTTCATAAACACATTCATTACCACCAACTGTAGCTGTTCGAGCACCATTTACATGATCTACCCTGTCTGTTGATAAGGTCATGTGGTTTTGCATTCTGTTACAGCGTTACGCACATTTGAATAATAGGATTCTCATCATGCATCTTTAGCCCCTTGTCGCCTGATAATAGCCTGAAAGACTCTCGTTGAGCGGCGTAATAAATGCACCATGTGACCTCGGCAAAGGTCGGGGGTCAGCGAGCCGCAGATTGTCAACGGAGCGCCGGCCTGACAGAGAATAAATGACGCCTTGTAAACAAATTGAGTTATTGCTTTAATTCATGCAGTCTGATTAAATTTGCAGAGAGAGGAGTCCTTCACAGGGGAACAGAGGAGCAAAGGAATGACAGCGAGGAGGAAGGGAAGAAGAAGAAGAGGTGGACGGCGGGACGTGGACACGCACCTTCTCCCTCCGTCCCGCGACATCTCTGGCTCCACTGAAGGAGAGTAACCACATTAAACAATCCCGATCATCTCACAGGACCGTGCAGACAGCGAGTCTTCCTTTTGTCTATCGGCTAAATGTAATAAGGTTGTGTTAAATCGAGTTGGGCCGGGCCACCGGGCTGACTTCCTGCCCTGGCACGAAGTGAGTGACAATAAGCAGGAGACAGATCTGAATTTCATAAACTGATACACAGTCTACAGTTTGTCTGTTGCATAAACATTTTAAGAAGTTTAGGCAATCAAGAAAGAAAAGAAGACGTGCACCGGGGTAAAACCAGACAGAGCCTAATTAGGCAGCAGCTGGGGACTGAGGATGCTTAAATCTGAAGAAATCTTTGAAGGAATTTGTGTAAGCTTATTGTAATGGGCAAATGGGATAGCCCGTCTCCTATGGTAGATCCCATGAACCTAAAACACCCTGAATGAAACATCAGTATTAAGTTTGGTCTATCACCCAAAGCTGCATTAGGTCTCTCCTCAGTTTGCTCCTTAATTCCATCCGAGTAATCCCACATTATTGCCCTCTAACAGTACCCTAAACGGAGAATAAAAAGTTTGCTCCCCTCTAGCAGTGTATTACCAGGAAACAACAGGCCCTCTCCTCATTAAGTTATAGATATAAATGCTCCAAAGCATGAAATTACCCCCGAGCCTCCCTCTCCAAATAACCTGGTTTGCAAACAAATGATCCGAGCACAAGCAGTAAAAGGCAGATTATTAAAATAATAGGAGGGATTTAAATTTGCATCCACAGAACAATTCAGCAAAGGACTGTGCAATTACTCCTCCCCCTCCTCCTCCCCTGTTCACTCCACCTTTCTACTGGCGAGCCGAGTCCCTCGCACTTTATTGTGTCCATCTGTTCTTTCTGAGAAACAGAGTTTGGCATCTTCACACGCGTCTGCATGTGCGTGTGTTCAAGTGGTCAAACGCAGGAGTACACACTTCATCTGGTCGTGTCTGGTTATTTCTTACCTTAATCAAAACCCCTATCTATTTACATGCTCATACCGTCTTATTCCCTTCAGCCCACACCCTTATTTCTCCACCCTTATCTTACACTATGATAAATATCTAACTTTATACTGAGACAATAACAGTCCCTCCTCCTATGCTGGAGTAAATGGGGAGCGATGAGAGAGGGAGGTGAACAGGAACGGACAAGGCAAAGGGTGCTCAGGTCTGCATTACCTCTGAGTTATGGCCTCCATTTGCATCTCAATCAGCCTCTTTGGAGAGCCCACCACCTTGGTAACCGCCCCATCACACCACAGCCACCCCGGGTAATCAGGGAGATTTAGTGGGACTGGCAGCCTACCGTGGGCACCCCCTGGCTGGGGCTCGCAGCTCATTCCCAGCCCCTGGTCTCGCTAAGGGCCCTCTGGGCCACATCCAAACACAGGAGAATGGCAGCACTTAACAAGACTGAGGAAGACCAAAATAGATGAGCAGCAGGAACAGGCCATAAAACAGAGGGAAAACAAAGCACCTGAGTGATTGTAATAGATGTTCCAGTGTAGATGTCTGCATACTGTTCTGTTATTGCTGCCTCATTATAGCAGCAGGAAAAAAAAAAGGAAAACAAAGTTGAACTTGTGACCTTAGGTGAGAACATTTTATCTCAGAGTTGATGATGGCACTGACACCATCCCACTGCTCCCCTGCAGCAAAAACAGGCTCGCTCCAACATGTAATGGGAGGAAGTGCACCCACAAACACAAACACGCACACACACGCACACAGCTGCATGGTGTGATTTGCAGATAGTGAATGCTCCACTTGAGAGTTGCCTCTCTAGTTAGCGCTGTCTCATGGCTGAACCCCACTAAGGTATTATTACCTACACTCAGCCCTATTGATATTGTGACTCCAGCATCTGTTCACCTCCTTGTTACCGCCTGGACTCCAGCACAGCATCCTATCTGCCTGTGTGCATGGCGTGTGTGTCTGTTCCTGTTTGTTTGTGTGTGTGTCCCAGACCTCTGGGGTAGAGAGTAGTCACTGTGCGCAGTAGAAAGTGAGAGGCTGAGGAGGCTAATGGAGAAACCCTCGACACACCAGGGGCCTAATCAACTGCGAAGGACGCCTACCCTTAGCTCCAAATCTCTAACAGGAACGCGCTCCAGCCTCTCTTCCTCCCTCTAATCTCACGGATACTCTAAACTCCACACAGCCTGCACCGATGCCACGTTGCACTTTGTAAGCAAAGCTCGTGGAAAAACAACAATAAAAGAGAAGGCAAGACTGGAAAGCGAACTTAAGCTGCAAACACAGATGGCTCAGGTGAGCGGAGGAAAACAGAAAGGAAACAGGAGGAGAGTGAGGCCCGAAGATGGAGAGACTCCGAATGAGGAGCTGAGTTTCAGCTATCAGAATCAAATATTAGCGGGGAGAAAAAACCGGGGAGTGGGCAACATTAATCAAAGTGTTCACCTAGTGGGCAGCCATATGGCAGATCAGCACGCCAACAGTGCAAACTTGCTGATCTTCAGTAACGGGGTGCAATTAATTCCACTGGCTGCATTCATCTCTCCCTCACACACTGAAGGAAGGGAGGTAAAAGACGGGGAGAGAACAGAGGAGGGTTTGTTATGACTCTTTACTCTTCCTCCTCAACTCTTTCTCCTCTTTCTCTCGAAGCAGAGGAATCAAACCCGGGTGATGAATGAGGTGGACACAAGGGCCTCAGGTAGCTGCTGTGGCGACGGTGGGGGGAGTGATGGAGGGTGGGACAAGAAAAAGTGGAGAAATTAGGAAGCTGGGAGAGGAGGAGACAGCGGTGGGGAGGGGGGGATGAGTTTATCCGCAGAACTTGGCAAGTTGCGTGAAATTGCCTTAAAATCTATATTTATGTGTTTATTTTCCCCATCAATTTCCATTTCCTAAAGTTCACAGAGAAAAGTGCACCAACAACATCTACAAAATGACAAAGTCAGAATGCCGTGCTATTTATATCAAACCACCCTAATGAGTGTATGGCACGCACAATACCACTGGTCAAAAAATAGCCTCATAAATTCGATGTAAATCCCATTATCTGGCCCACATAATAGCTATTTATACACAAGGCTGCGCATATAAAACACTGTCTATGAACGCTTTCCAACTTTCCGGAGAAATCATTGTGGTGCCCATAAAATCATTAAAAGGTGACAGAAAAACGTTGCGTTGTTTGCATGAATTTGTCGACAGAGTTGGAATGAAAGTTAGCACTCTTGGCATCAACATGAGGCACAAAAAAAAAAAAAATAAGATTAACACAATCTCAGTAAATCTGGGCAGAAGTCTCTCTGTAGAGATTAAACCAAATACAGTGTTTTTATCAGATATCAATTCATTAAAATGTAAATTAAAAGAGCAAACATGATAAGTGACGTCACAACGTCACTATGAATCATTTCTTCTGCAGCTGGATGAAGAAACGAAGCTTTTATGGGAAAAGATGGTCAGCGTTGAGAGTTTACTTGGCGAGTAGTAGACACAACCTGACCACACACACAAACACACACACAGCTCTCAAACCTCTTCTGGTTTTATGTAAAATTAGCGTCTCCCCAGGCTCTTAGCACAAGCTCATCTCCATTAGACGCAACCTAGTAAAACTGACTCCTGCAAATGAGTTGTGGATATGCGTTCCCTCGGCCCTCTCATCTCTCCCATCCATACAAATACGCTGCCATCTTACGTCCCTATCTCCATAAGTCAGCTCATCCCATAGGCCTAGTCACCATACCACCCATACCAATATCATAAATGACTGTGGGGGAAACCTTCATTAGGGCAGCAATGCCCCTCCACCCCGCTAATCAGGGCATTTTCTTTGTGCGCATTGGGATGCTGCTTTATGGCCCAAATGGGGCTCCGTTAATGAGGAAGTACACATGTCTCCATTTCCTGTCTCGCCAGGTCGGCAGTTCCTGTATTTGGCCCCATTATAATCACAAGGCTTTTTTAATGAGCTGTATTCATCTTGGTCATGCATCAAACACCATGCAGACATATACAATAACAGGATAAATCAAAGGACATACAGAACTAATAACACTCCACTAAAAACACTATGATACAGCGATGCAGCTACCCAATCGCCAGAGTAAAATGTTGGCATTTTATGTTTCTGCAAAACATGCATAGGTTCAAATTTGCATATCATGCGAACCATATTGACATTTTTTACAGTTTGTGGCATTTGACGTTCACATTACATGTATATGAGCTGACTTTCATGTCAGTAGGTGGAGGGAATGGTGGTAGTGTTACAGCTGGGCGAGACAGCTGCCACGCCAGAGACCGTACTTCGAGCCAGCATTTCAATATTTGTAAGCATGACCCACTCAATATTTTTAATGAAAAGACGTCCGGATATTTTCCAGCCATTTTCATGGCAAAAGAAGATTTTTAACAAGACTGCTTCCACACCAAAGTGTACTGTTCAAAAGAGCGTTTCAACACTTGTAACAAGATTTAATTTTCCAGCCATGTGCATGACAAAACCAGATAGTTTTGTTAAGACATGAGGACAATTTCCAGCCTTGCTCGTGGAAACAATATCTGGTACTTTTAACAAGACATCAGCCATGCCAAAGTCCACTTTCACAGATAGCATTACACATTTGTAAGCGTGAAACCTGCTGGATGTTTTCAATGAGACGTCGGGACATTTTACAGCCATATTCGTAGCAACGCAACCGGATATTTTTGACAGATGTTGAAACATTTTGCAGCCAAAAATTACAGAACTTTAAAAGATATGTTTGTGGCGACCCAATTAAGCCAAGACGCGATCCTTTCATCAACCTGAACAAGCGGTTTATGCGTAATCCTAGCACAGCGTTGTTGCAACACAACTTTAAGCCTAAAGCAGGATAAAGGAATGTTATGTTGCAAGATAAATAAGGAAAGTTTCAACATATCAATGGTGTACGGTAATTTACATTTGCCACATTTATTCTGGTGGTTGGGTTGACGCAGCTTATCACCAACCTTTAGAGATGTGAGGAGATAAATTACAAAATGAGTGTCAGGAAAGATATTTACACGTCTTCATCCCTCACAAACGGGTGCTGAACTATTCAGTGCACTCCAAGCAACATGAGTTTAAACCCACATGATGACAGCTGAATCACTGCAATGTCACAGTAAATTCTGTTACAACGTCCCCACGAACTCCACTTGCTTTTTTTAACGTCCTGCTCTCGGCCCGCTCATTCTTCTCCCACCCCTTCTCCACACCTCTGATCTTTCCCTGTCCCCGTCTTTCTTTCCCTCCATCATCCTCTCTTCACTCCCAGGCCTCGTTGACATTAACCTGGAGCACTCGCATTTTCCCATGGTTCTCCATGTTGCTCTCCACATGTCAGAGCGGGAGGCTTTATGGCCCACATCCATCAGCGTCGCATGCCAGGATTTATGGGTGATGGAGTCCAAACCTGATCGCTCTGAATCAGTCTTACTGCAGACGACCCCTGGGCCGCTGTGGGATGTAATGGATGAGCATCCTTGCCCCCCCACCCCCACCTCCCCTCACTCTCTTCTCCTTCCACCTCCCTCCTCACCCAGACTCTGCACTCCTCGATTCATCTCTCACGGTTTTTCCTGCCCTCTGCCCATCAGTCCAGTCCTCTCCCTTGCCCTGGCTGGCTCGTCTTGGTCAATCATTTAAACCTAATGGAGATTTGGCTACCAAAAATTAATGAGGAAGACTCACTCAAGGAAAATTCCAAGTGCACGTGCACCAACATACACTCACACAGGCATAAGCTCATCACTCATTGCTCTGTGTAGGGTTTTATTTGGGCTAATTTATCATGACACTGTATTAATAGGCAGCGGTGCCCTTCAGAGGAGAGATGAGAGGCACCAATTAACACGGTTTCCCTGCCACACACAGACCTGTAGGAATGACAAAGGTCTGTCAAATTACTCTGTCCTGTTGCAGCTCTCTGTGTTACAGAACATCGCTGCAAATGACGAGGGAGACGGAGCTCAGCGCACCATCACACTGAGCTGAATTAGATCGAATATATTTTCCAGACTTTCTGAACGGGAGCTTTGTACTCCTCCACCTGCTCTCTGAAATCCCAAATCTTTACATCTGACTGAGTCCACTAAGCCGCATCAATTGTCAAGCTTTCTATGCTCGCAATGCACATGTGCAGTGTGTGATTATAACAGCGGCAGGCGCACATTTTGAAATTCTCCGACGTTTCTAAAACAACGGGGTTGATTTTGAGGTAAACAAAAGCAGAATGTAAACTGGAACGTAACCCCACAAAGTAATTAAGCATGACACAGTCCTTGGTCTTTATAATAAACCTCGGTTACCACTGCAGGTACCGAGCTAGTAAGCTGGACATGGTAAATTCTCATTTTACTTTAAGGCACACTAACTTAAACTTACGCTTGAGTACTTTTGCTCTTGGAAAGGCTATTACCACAGCCCCATGAACACCACTTGGGGAAATTTCCTAAGCTTTACAGGACTGCCATGCACACATATCATTGCTATACTTTCTTTTGACATTTGTTGTTCAGAGATGCAGTACTGTAAATAGTCAATTAATTAAACCGCGCTTAAAAGTTAATTGTCCGTTCAGAAGTAACAACACAATCGATCGGACAGCACTCGTGGAAGAAAAAGCTCAAAGTTTGAAACATCAAATCATCCAACACCCATCAATCAGCTGAGTCCCTGTAGTCTACAGTCCATACACTACAGTGCAGTGACTGAGGGACTTAGAGGTTAAAGGTCAAACTGTGGTCAATGGTTTACAGCAGCTGTTATTACAGTTATTTGATATATTTACCCAACCTGCTCACCTTCTAACCTGCCTCTATATAGAACTGTTATCTAAAAGCTGTACAGTGAACACACACCCACACACACGCGCCTTTCTCAGCTGGAACATGTGAAATAATATTGCCCTGCGGCCCCCCAAACAGGTCTGTACCCTAATAAAGGCTTTACACCATGAAAGAAACACAGTGGGGCAGCTCCGACACCTCTGAGCCTCCCTCAACACACAAACACACACACATCCACACACACATAGGGGCTGTGCCTGGTCACAGGTCAGGAGAGCCTGTAGCTCTCTGTGGTCCAGGGGAGCAGAGCCGCTTGAACCTGTAATATGCTCCTCTCTCCCCTGGTGCCACTTGTTGGGGTTTTAGTGCAGAGGAAATTACACCTGCTCTCTAGCCTGAGACCGGCACCGACACACACAGAGACCACTGAGAGCTGGAGATTACACACTCACACACACACACACGTACACAGGTACACCTGAGTGGAGGGAGCATCACATGTGTGGGTGTGCATGTGTGATGTTGCTTTTATACCCCAACACCAGTGATCAACACAACATTTTATAGGAGTGCTTCACACACCATTAAAACACTGATACCGTTTTTCAAAGTATGAGCAGCTCAAATAGCAATAACAGATTAACAGCCATGCTACCATTCAACAGCTCGGTGCACGGAAAGAATCAAGACCGTGACCATCAGAACACAGTACGCAGGGCGTGAAAATAAAATAAAACAGTGATTTACTCCCTTCTTCTACACAAGATCAATCTGGTGCAACAAAGTTGTGTAAGATTAGGACGCATTATGCTGCTAATACTGTTCTGTAGGCCTCGTCATTTTGCCAATGTGTAGGCTTAATCACTGGTTAGAGGGGGAGGCCGCTTCATCATCGAAATGTTCAGCTAAAATGAACACAACATCTAGCCTACTCTGCAAGTCAAATGTGAGCTGAGAGATAATCATTGATATGGGGCGGCAGGAGAGAATGAAACTAATAAAAAGGCAGTGTATCAAAGTATCGCAGTTAAGCATTAGTCACGTGAGGGCAACTACGCCACAACTCTGCTGTTCTCTAAATGAATCCCCCTCGTCCCATGCTTGATTTATGGACCTGTAAAAACACACGTTGTTTTTAATCTACTGCTGCCTGAATCTGCCCCTCTAATGAAATGTGGATCTGTGTGTGTGTGTGTGTGTGCGCGCGTGTCTGTGTGTGTCCCAACAGTGAGCGTGTGTGTGTGTGTGTGTGTGTGTGTGTGTGTGTGTGTGTGTGTGTGTGTGTGGTGTGTGTGTGTGTGTGTGTGTGTGTGTGTTTGATAATGATGTATGGGCTGAGGTCTGATTCTTTGAGCATGAATTTTCTCTCTGATAAATATGCATTCAGTTACACAGACTGATTAAGCTGTAAACCAGTGTTAACTCTGTGTCAAAGCACATACAAACACACACATATACATGCATACAACTTCCCAGAAAAAATAATGATGGCAGTGCCTGGGGCACGATTGTTTGGATGCCTGGAGCGGTTCACTGATATCATATCCATGAAACCTGACTGCAGAGGATATCCTATAAATACAAGACAAGGCTCAGAGACACAGCCCTATCAGCAAAAGCCACAGAGTTACACAGTCAAGAGTGATTTGCAAAGTCCTGCACCAAAATCATATATACTGATGGTCAAGTAAACATAATACAAATAAAACCCTACATACACTTTATAGACTAAAGTTCAAAAGTTCAAGAGGACTACTAGAAGGTCCTCTTCACAAAGAGATAATATTTCATATGAAGAATGTTGTATATGGAGAACAAAACACATCTGAAAGAAAAGAAAGAGACAAGGTTACCTCTGAGCAACAGTTAAACAAGAATATGTGTAAGAAAAGAGGGGAAAAAAATTAAGTTTAGCATCAGCTTAGCATCGTTGTTTTAGCAAAGATGTTCTTAATAATAGACAATAGATAGACTAACCCTCTCTAAGTCAGGAGAGCCCAAACTTTTATCCTTGAAGGGCCAAAATTAAAACTTTAAGGTGGGCCAGGGGCCAAAAGAGAACCGCTACTGCACAGCTGACTTACTGTGGAAACTGTCACTTTGCCCACCGTGCTCAGATTATGTAAAATACGCACTTGTTTAAAGGGCAGTTTCTAGCATGCAAAAAAATAAAACACCATAAACAGCATAACAGGTTAGGGTTAGAAATATGGTAATATCAGATGAACATACTTCAGACTGACAAATCACAGTTTAAACCTGTTCAGTCCAGCAAATGAGCTCAATTCAGACGGCCCAAAGAAAAGCTGTGTCTTGACAGTATTGACCCCTTTCATACAAAACTTAAGGGACATCAGCTAAATGGAAGTACTAATCCTTTATTTATTCTTCATGTGGGGTCAAAACTTTTTACAATGTAACTTCGTACATTTGGTGTTTGACTTACAGAAGTATTTCTTTGACATAAAAATAGCCATTATTGAAGAAAAAGAAGAGAACATATATAACAGGTGATCCCAAATGTGAAAAGTGGGAGTGTACTGATGTGGTTTTTGCTTTTAAAAGTCACATTTTGCTTTGAAAAAGCCCGTTTTCATCTTCATTTTGTGTTTGCCAACAAACACTTCCATCCTTATTACGTTCACAACCACATCACCCAGATACCACACGTTTCTTTCAGAGAGAGCACTCGACTACAGAGAGCTCTGCGGCTGTTATTCTTGATCGGGCTGACATTGAAATTCGTGACTTACAGTGTCAGAGTGGTCGGACGTGGCAGCCGTTGACTTGTTGTGACGCACTTGTCTGTTCATTAGCCGACAATCCCTCCCGTCCTTTACAACAAAAACAAACTGACAACAGGGTACATGCGTGCACACTTTCCCCTTCCTCACATGTGAAACACAAGCGGACATGTAGGGCATCGGACGCACACACGCACACACACTCATTAGGTTCCCTTCTCATGTCTGAATATACTCTCGTGAGTTATGAAAGATGACGAGAGACAGCATCAGACAATTTAAATCTCACAGAGACATCAAACACAGAATTACATCTAATTAGCCTACTGCATCTCCTATGAACTTTATCACAGCATCTGAGAGCCTGTGCTCATTTCATACTGCGCTAAAGATGCTAAAAGAGCTTGGGGTAATACCAGATAAATGTTATAGCCACTTGCCAGATGGTTTTCCACATTCAACATTACTATGTTTGCTTGTTTGGCAGACATCAACTGAGCCCGAGTCCATTTGGCTGCAGCTTATTACAACTGGCGCATCTCCTGATTTAAAACATTACAGTGTGTGCTGGACCTGTCTCTCTGTGGTCAGCACTTCTCAGACTTCAATAAAAACATTCTCGGCTGGCAGAGAGAGAGAAAGAGGGGAGAGGAAGAGTGAAAGAGATCCAAGCAACCTCTCACCTCTCTCATCATAAGAAGCCCTCGTCCCAGGGCTATGAGCCCTCCTTCAGAGGGGCGAGTGAAAGAGTGAGGGATGAGAGTCTGTCAGGTTCAAACAACAAAGATGGGCCGCCTTACACATCCTTCCTCAACCTGTCCCCTTCAGTGGCAGTGACATCACTTAAATCATTTAAATCCTCCCCAACATGACCTATGGCAAGTGACCCGTCATTCTAACGCTCACACCTCCGTGTGAGACGACTGCGGAACTGCTTATTTGGCAGAAAATACCACCCGGCTAACTACGTGATTTATTCAAAATTATTCCTCCGCGGTGCTCCTTCACACAGAGCGTTCGCCCATAGTTCACTGTGGTCCAGGCAATTAGGAGCAGGCCACACCTCTTCAGGAGACAGAGCACCTGGCTATTGCAGACAGACATAAGGAGGAGGAGAGCCGAGCGGCGCACAGCTTTTCACGACGGGCTGGAATAACTAAGCAGCGCGGTGAGGGCTGAGTGAGGGAGTGAGGAATGCAAGCCAGGCACTTTAGGATTCATTTAGGTTCCCCCATCTCCCTGGTCACTTTATTAGCAGTCTGGGAAGAGTGATGCATGTCCCAAAGCTATGCAAAATGCATAATCAAGCATTTAAATACACACCATGTGAATGGCCAATGTGCATGGACGGGCACGTACGTGTGCACGAGTACTGTACTTGTATGAGGGTATCACATAGATACACACACACACACACAAACACACACACACAAAATGCTTACCACTGTAAAACCTCAAGGTATTACTCTTATGTACTCTTACAAGTTTATACTAACAGTCTATACTTCACAAAGCCCCCTTTAGTATTCCCTCAAGCTGCATTGTAACCGTCACCTGTGCAATGTAAAGTTGCCTCAGTGGTACATTACAGTAAATCCTATTGTAGTTGCCGAGCTCTCTGCGGTCGCTCGTTGGAGGAATCAGAGTTGGAGAAATTTGAGGAGAGAGGGGTTTCCTCATCACATTTACATATCCTCATTCCATCCATCCATTCTGCTCTCTTCAAGCCGATGTAGACTGTAGTTGGGGGACGTGGGACCTTTTTTATTCCCAGTCTGCAGACAGGTTTCAGGTAGGAGAACAAAGAAACAAATAAGTAAATATAGAGAGATGAGAAGGACTCCCTGGAGAGGCAAATGCGTGCCACTAATACGGGAGGAAACAGAACGATTTGCACAATGCGCCTCATCCAGGAAATAAGGGAGAGCCGCCACTCCCCTCAATGATTCAGTGGATGCACCTGAGAGTGTAGGAGAGCACTGGGAGAGCGGGGAGAAGGGGGAAGCGCAGGTATAATGTCGGTGGAGTCTGGGGACAATCTGGAAAGGGGCTCTAGGACTGCTTAAGTACAAGCTTCGACACCACCAACAACAATCTCCACAGGATTTATCTGAGCTTTAACAGCGGTGTGTCAGCAGAACCCCCCTGCAAATAAAGTGACTTTTGCTTATGCTTTTTAATGAAAGAAAGTGCTCCATGTGAGACGTCCTAAAGCGCCATAAAAAAAGGTATGTATGTTTTAATTAAAACTGTTGAGAGAAAATTGCTGTTCAGGTATTAGTTGTTTCCCACAAGAAACTAAAGTTTCAAATCCTGCTAGATATTAGGCCTAAAACTGATGAACCATGATCTACTGGGCTTCCTGGCACCAGAGAAGACCTGCTCACTGACCTGGGAAATGGGCTGCAATTTCCTTAATCATTTTCGAGATTTGGAGAGAATGGAAGAGGGGAAAAAGCGGCATGAAATCTTTTGAGGCCTTTCTGAAATATGTAAAAAAAAATATATATATATAAATAAATAAAAAGACAGCCATGGAGCGAGGGAGGAGAGGGGAAGAGTGACTAAAAGAGCAGCATCCTGAGGCCCTGGAGGGGGCTGCAACCGACCAGGTCAGCATTTCACATGTGTCACTTCCTGTTGGCCTCAGCGGGAGGAGCGTGGCATGGCACGGTGGCCAGCGGGGCACGGGGCCTGTCAGACTGACACAGGAGGTTATGCACCGGGCAAACGGGCAAACACAGGCACACATGCATCCACAAAGACACACTCACACACACCACTTTTACCGATGCAAACAAGTGTGATTCGGGTTAAACGTAGAGCAAGGACGACAGAGATCGGGGCTCTGAATGCATGCATGTGGCCTGATGAACACAGTCGTGCAAGAGAGCAGAAATGTGGGACTCATCCAGAACTTTGCCGTCTCATGCTGCTGTATGTAGGCCATGACGCATAAACATGACATTCTCATTATAAATTGTCGGCTATGAGAGTGGAAAAGCCAGTGTGAACTTTCTGGAAGGCATGGGAACACAAATTTATGTGCCGGCATCCTCAACAAGAGACTGTCTTCTTTCCGTCTGTCTTTAAAGACCTATTTCACCTCTTCCACCTGAAATAGCAGACGGAGAGGAACATTGTGTCATAGAGAACCAGTGTATCTACAGTACCTGGGTTTTATATATACATTCCTATAGATCTAAAGGCTTGGAATGGTAAGGAATGGAGAAGGTAGAGGTTTGTAGCTACAAGGTATGAGCATATTCTCTGTCTGGTTTTCATATCTAGCAGAGGAATTGTCTGTCTTTCTATCTGTCGGTCTGTCTGCCCGTGTGAGTGACCGCTGCTTATCGGCTCTCAGTCTGCCTGTCTCGCTGTGCCTCTCCAGCCCGTGTTAATGTTGCTATTTGACATTGCAAGCAGCAGGCTTTTTTTTCCTTCCCAGCAGCCTCAGTGGACACTGAGCTTTAGCCTAATTGGTTCCAGAGCAGACCCTGACAGAACTCTCCTCAGCGGCACACAGCCATATTAATACCCCCCCGCCACACACACACACACAACAAAAACAAGCACAGCAATCAGTGACTAGCTCGCTAATTAACGCCCTTACAAAGCATCTCATTAGCATGTGTTGTAGAAAGGGGCAGTGGGGGAAATAAGCATTTTGGATTAAAAAAAGGGAAAGAAATTACAAAATAAGATCATGTATGGCCGTGTGTGTGTGTCTGTCTGTGTGTGTGTATGGATTGTATTCTACTCAAGGGCCAAGGGCCTTGGTTGGCCCACCGAGTGGTGGGCTGCATCTCAGGGGAGTCCATTACAGCTCTCAGAGGGAGACATTGTAGTCAAAGATAAGCAGAATTTTAAAGGCAATCAGGAAAAATGCAGGCAACACTTTGGTTGTTAACCAGCAACTTAACCTGCATACACTGTGAGCAGAATGGGAGATGGATTAGTAAGGCGCTGTGGGGAAAATAGCTAAGTTAAGTCATAGTTAAGGTGCAGGCCGAGAGCTGCAGAGCTCAAAGACTTTCACAGCAGGTAACAGAAAAATCTGAAGGGCTCTGTATGGCATAGGGATGTGTGCAATTTGTCAATAGTCATACTAGTCAGTTAAACTTATTGATATGATTGTATTAAAGGGGCTGTGTGAAAATGTATTGCAGGCCTGTGGATGATTTGGTGAAGTTGTTTAATTCTAATTTCTATGTGAAGGAGTCCCAGTCCAAATAAAAACATTTTTATGCATGTTTTCGAGGGCCTTGCCTCAGTGTCGCTACACAAACAGAGCAATAGTAGCTAACGTTAGTTTAGAAATGGAGTCTAACAAACTAAAAACCTGCTTCCAACACAACACAGACGTTCTACAGAGGCCCTTTAATGTACAATCAGATTAAATGTCAACATAATTTGAACAGAAATATCATGTCTTCTCGTCAAAATGTCTGTAGGATAATGTGCAATGCCTATAAAGCACGGTGCAAAGGTGCACACATTTCAGAGGTGTTAACAATGTGATTTAGTTGTTACATCCGGCAACAAGGTTATGTTTCCACCCCTCTCCGTTTGTCTTTTGGTTGGTTTGTCAGCAGGATTACATAAAAACTACTGAGTGGATTGGTGGGGAAATTGGTCTTGGCCCAAAATAGACCCCATTAGCTGTTGGTGATTACAGGGACGGATGCAGGAACTTTTCCTCCCATTCTTGAACATTGCGAGATGCAGTGTTTCCACATGTTTCTAAAGGGATAATGCATGCATCACAATGGGGAAAAAATCTTACTTTGGTGGCTGGTATCTATGAGTGAATGCAATTTGATGCAGACCCAAACACAAATCGGGATCTAGATGATTTATATATGTTTTATCTAATATTGAATGAGGCTTGATTGAATGAAGGGGCAAAAGGGGACTAGTGGCCACACCGGAGGTCTGCGCTCTACAGATTTCCTCTCTAGTTGATGTGTGTGATTAACAGTTTTAAATGGCTCCATCTTTTTAATGTATACAATATTATTTCAGACAATGTTTAACCCTAATGATTTAATTGTGCTCAATTTTGACTGTTTTCTGATTGTTTACTTACTTACTTACAGGGAAATTAGTCGTTAGCAAAGTCATTAATAGGACAATAGTTAAATACAAAATATAGATCAGTCAGCGAACATGAATCAAATCTATCTGCCTTGTTTCTTTTTGGTGCGTTACCATGCCTCACTCTCAGCATTTTTCTATAGCAGTCTGCCCATTTCTCCCAGCACCCATCTGCTGCTTAATCCTCTCCTGGTTTTACTGTGGCTTCATCACCGCCTGTAAAAACAGCCCCCTTTGAACCCTATAAAGGCAACCAGCATCGGGCTTATTGTAAAACACAATCATAAGGTAAATGTTTATCCCCTCTCCGCCACTCTAAACTCCCCTAATGAGCCTGCTGGAGGGGTTTCACCTCACAGCTCGCACAGAGGCGGAGAAAACAACACATTCTGCTCGGATTAGGCCTGCGGTGGGGATGCAGCTAAAGTCCCATCATGAAAACAATGTCTAGCATAAACACAGCGAGGAACTAATTTCATGATCGAGGGTCAGCAAAAACACAAAAAGGTAATACAATCTCTGAGGCGCCTCACATTAAGCATAGATGTTTCTACTTTCACTTAGTCAAAGATGAAGTAGAAGTACGGGACAGATTTCTTTCTTCTGTAAATTGTATTGTTCTTTGAGTGCTGTTCCTGGCAGAGCACAGTGTGATTGGCTGAGAAGGATGAGCCCTCTGACCCCGCTCTTCCTAACAGCCAGTGGCTGTTCTGACCTGCCCATTATCCACCAGTGACCCCACTATTATACCCACTGTCAGTACACGGCGCTATGCTGTACGGCACCGCCCGGCGCTGCTGCGGATGAGCCATCACTCTCACCTCTGGACAGCCCACACAGCCAGAGACGCACAGCGAGAGTTAGAGAAAGACAGAGTTCAGAGTAATAGTAAGCAGGTAGTTAGAGGTCAGGGGTCCCGTGCAATCGAGACAGCAGTTCCACTCCTGGCAGCCAGAGCGGAACTCTGAGAGGGACCGGGAAGTAGATATGATGACCTTTTGTACAGAGGACCCCAAAATATACCCTCTTATCAAAATGACCTTAACGCAGGAGCATGGGAAGGCGAGCGGAGTCCATCCATCATCTTAAAGATTAATCCTCCTCTCTATTCTTCTCCTGAATCTATTAATAATGTCGCCAGAGGGGAGAATTTGCGGCAAAGATTTATTCTGATATTGTGACTTTTATTCATTAGCCTATAACAGGGGGATTCCTTGAGAAGGAAATATGGAGTGAGCTTAAGGAATGCTAATTCACTATTTTGTGCGTCGCCTGAACTGTACCGGACACTATCATTTAATTTGCTGACAATGTGCACATACCACATGCCACAAACAGGGAAGATTATCATTTACACAGCAGGGGTCAGCAATCTGTATAATCTTGTTTATTTGCAAACATCCAAGAGGTACAATTTGCAGGATTTTCCTAAAAATCAATGTATAGACTGATACAAAATAATCCTTCATCTCAATCATCGCCTATGATCGACTAGAAGCGCGTGGTGGTGTCTGTATCTGCACAGTCTCTGCACTCCGGACGTCACCGATGCTGGAGATGTAGCTGATTGTTCAGTCTCATTCATAGGTCGTCAATTATCAACGCTTTTGTTATTTGACCTGGGAATGAGACTCAAAAATAAACTTAAACTGGCGTGTTTACAAATAAAAAAAACAACAAATCCTGCATAGTATGCCTTTAACAACATCATGGATGATTCTGTGGCAGGTGTGAAGTTCGAAAATCAATCGCAACTGCGAAATCTGCTGCTTGGATCAAAGCTTTTCTTCACTCATTCAGACAAAGCAGCTGCATTAATAGATCTGTACACTGGATTTCACACCGTGGAGCGGCACTGACAGCCCCAGGGGCATACTTCAATTAGAGACTGAGGGTGAGTTTAAACACTGCAGATCTACTCTCGCTCAAAGGCGTTTGTCTCCCTCTCTCTCGCTCTCTCTCTCTCTCTCTCCTCCCCTATTTTCCTCCCTCTCCCTCCATATCTGTGCAGAGCACTCGCTCTCCTTCTTCTTCAAGTCCTGCTCTCTGTAATCAACCCAGTGCTAATGGCTTATTCTTTCTGCTCCAGCACCCACATTTCACTTGTTTATTTTCCCACACTCGTAAATCTGGGGACGCGTCACAAGCGCGGCGATATTAGAGCAATAATCTCAGGTAATTATCAGATGCCCTCTCTCACTTTTCTCTCTCTCCTTCCTTCCTTTAACTCTCTCTCTCTCTTGCACTCTCTCTCTCTCTCTTGCTCTCTCACACTAATACAGAAGTTTCTTTACATTTCCTAGGAAGCGTGGAGGCAGTTTCTGAGAACCTAAACATCAATACTTGAACTTTTTTTAAGAACTCACAATATGGATTTTTTTCAGCCAATACCCATAAACGAAAATAGCCTGCTTCTCATGACAGATCATCTTTGTATCTTAAAAAAGTAGTTAATGGGGCACCTGAGGGTATGAAAGAAAGATGCTTTGAGCAAACATGGATAATTAAATATTTCATAGATCTAATAAGATTTGTTGTGTTAAAACTCAGACTTTTCCCCTCCTCCGCTCTATAATTTCATCATGGCAGATAAAAAAACAATTACATAAATTCCCCGTATCAGGCCGACATACATTGAGCCTCTCTACTATTTTTCATGTTGGAAAAGGTGCCTCTTTAGCTATGTAGGACTGAATATATGGATTACATAAATATATAAATATATAGAAATAATTTCACATAAATTGTGACACACATCTACAGAGAATTTAGATGGTTTACATCCTTTACTTCTCAAAAAAACATATCAGCTTTCTCATACTGTCCAGTGTCGAAGCGGTGCAGGCGTGTGAGTGGTCAGATCACACACGCCTGAGCCAGCATTGATCACTATGTCTCTGGTCAGCTCTGACAGATGTAAGTTTCCAGTTAGCTTCACTTCTGCAGTGAATATAGGCATAAATTATGCAAATGTGTAGCATGGTGAGGTGGTGTGATGTCATAAAGTCACGTAACGACAGGACTACAGGTCAGGCGGGACTACTGACGAGGCGTTTCAGGAGTGGGAGTCACAGTGTTTTCTGACAGGAGCATCTCTTGCTGTGGACGTTGGGCTTTTTAACTTTCAAGATCTTTTACATGCCCAGAACACATATAACACAATGAGGAAAGGAAAAAAAAAGAAAAAGCATGATAGTTATCATATAGATATCACTATTGTACCAAAGTTTACAATTCTGGCATTGTGGAAACATTACATCAAGGAAACTGCTGACATTACCAGGCTTGTAATTCCTACATTTCAAGTGAACTTTATGGATTCTTAAAAGGTTCGACCTCTACTTACCCACTCCTCCTGTATGGAGATGACTGCCTTGCCGGCCCGGGACAGATTTCGACACGCCAGGATCACGTGGGCACCATGCAGAGCAAAAGACCTGGCTGTCTCGAAGCCTGAGACATGATCGGAGAGACAGACGGACAGGCAGGCAGGCAGACAGACAGACAGACAAAGACACGAAGAGAGAAAAAAAAAAAAAAAGAGTGAGAGCGAGTAATGCTTCAAAGATTAGTTTTATTCTGAAGATAACTTTGATTCTCAGGGGTTGAATCTAATGGAGCGGTGGGGGTGGGGGTTGGTGGGGGTGCAAGTTAAAATCCCTATCAATTTTCCATATAATTTCTTTCATTGAGTAACCCAGTGGTCTAGTAGAGGAAAGTTAATCATTTCTCTCTGAAGTGATGAAACTGATTGAATTATTGTGGTTCAAGACTTCTGCCTCTCGTCTTAGATAAAGTTTTGGATCTGACCGCCGGCTCTCGAGAAGGTGTCCCCGCTCATACTGGGTCAGAGGGAGGGAGGCTGCCTGTTAATTATGTTGGTAATTATACGGTGACGGCAGTAATCATGACAACATGGCTCATAATGAAAGGACTCGAATGAACAATCGGGCCGACATGACATTCAAACCTCGGTGTGATATTCAGCACATCAAACGGCCTCTGATAAGGACATTCCTCCCATGAAACGGGGGTCCGCAGATACACGCAGAATTTATCAGTGTGAGACTACTTCATGGCTCCATCCAAATCATGTAGTCACGATAAAACTGACAAAAAGCGAAGATGGAAGGGAGAGAAGTTCATTTCTAAATTACAAGTCTAAATGGGTCATTTCAACCCATAGGTTGAATTAATTTATGAGATTCACTTTTTTTTCCCTTCACCGTATTTTTATTTCCTTTGACATTTACTAGCCTTCAAAGTGTCAGGGAAAAGTTCAACAGCACACAGCGGCGTCACATCTTTCGGTCCCAGTTCTGCAATAAATACAAACCACAGCCAGACACAAACCTTTTTAACCCACAGCGTGAGTGTCCTGATTGACAAACTGACGGGTTCAATAACTGATTGAGGCAAAGAGGGTCTGAGAGGCAGAGTGTATCAGAGGGTGGATTAATATGAACTGTAATTAGATTATATGTCTTAATCTGATTTTCATTAAGAGCAAAACTGGGAGGCCTAATTGTGAGGAGAGTGTTCAGGACTAATATCTATTAAAACTCAAAATTGGAGTCGGATTGGAAAGCCCTCTCTGACAAGTGAAGCATGGAATTAAATTATATGACACCTTATTAGGTGTAATGGAGGGGACTGTGGCGCCGTGAGCGGAGATCTTTTTCGCACACAGGAATTGGAAATGAAAATAAAAACAATATGACATGAAGGACAAAAAGGGAGCAGTGTGGCTCCTAGAGTAAATGTGCATTTTGAATTCACAGCTGGATCAGCAGGCTTCAGGAAACACATGTCATAAAAGCTGCTTCTAAATGTTGTACAACATGTGTCTTGTACTACAGTTATTCAGAATTAATATCACAAATAATCCATGCACAGGAACAGATCAACCCAAATAAGCACATTTAAAAAAAAAAAAAAAGGTTTCCAAACATGCCACCTTTCAAAGGCTTTTTTTTACAGCCTTTATAAATTGGACAAGAGTACTGACTGCTGGTAAACAACAACACCTCACACTCACTTGTTGTGTGTACAAACCATGAAAGTGAAATTAATCGACGCCAGTGTTTTCCATAATGGAGAACAAATTAGAATATGGCAGCGACAACAGCAGCGGCACCCGAGTCATGTATTTCCAATGACAAATAACAAGGGCTTGACATTAATTGTGAAATAACGAGAGTGGCGTTGCTGTAACAGAGACTCCCCGCCCTCTCGCCCATGTTGCCGGTAGAGAGGGCCGCACTGAAATGAGTTCCTGGTCAGGTGTACAACAAAGAGAGCCTGTTTCGACGGTGTACGCTGATGGTGGAACATGACAAGAGGTCAGAGAGGGTTTTTTTCTTTTGCTCTGGTGGATCGACAGACGCCATAAGCTGTTTTACAACACACACAAGGCGCGAAGATTACGCCGGGATTTAATGATCTTTTGACTAATCGTGGTGAAAACAGACAAATGAGTCTGTGCATGATCAGGGGCATTTTTTTTTAAAAGCTGGGAGATGAAGATGACACAATTCAGCCAGGTTAAAGCAGATTGTGTGCTTTTTCAATCTAAAGATTTACAGCATAGCGAAAATACAGTACATGGCTCAGCTATTGTTGAGAATTTGTTTTACTGTAATGTATAAAATGCATAAAAAATTGTGTAAAATGTCCATTAAGCAGTGAATGCTCTTCATGGTACATTAGGATCCCGGCCCTCCTGATATCCCCCAATAATGAGTGTGATTTAGTGATTTCACGCTTTGTTTGTCCTCCCTGGCCCGCCGCCCCTCTCTGGATCCCCCTCGTACACAGGTGTATTGGCTCAATGTAATGAGATCATTACCAGCCTCGTCAGTAAACGTGTTTATTTGGCAAACGGAGCTGCCTGCTCCTTCTCTTGATCTGCATCCAAAGAGGCATTTAACTAAAATAAGCTCCGCAGTACAATTGGGCAAACAGAAGTCAATTCAGATCATTACAAGACCTGTGGGTAAACATGTCGAGTTCCCACAATCCCCGCCCCCCTCTCAACAGAGCTGAGTTTTGTGCTCGAGAGAACACGAGAGCAACGCAGATCATGGACAGACTCCACATCAGCCCGCCCCAGTGAATTATAAGCCGTTTTTAATGGTAGCGAATAACATCAAAATATGTCGTGTGTTATATTTCTGTAGCAATGAATAAATATGATAAATATGGGACTTTTAATTACTCTGTTTATGTCTGTGTGTATCTGACGAGTTTAATTTGCCTAGTTTACCTGATTTATGCATCAAGATTTGATATTTTGGTGCTTATAAATGTGTAGATTTATTGAACGTGATGCGGATCGTGAGCAAGCTGTAGTCACCCTTCAATCTGGTCCAATGATGCCACTGCAACGTCTCTCTAAATCACACACTTTTAACCCAAAATCATATCTCATCCCATTCCAACTCTAAGGCTGTGTCTGAAGTCCCACACTACTCACTACCATATTAACTGTAATTCTAACTGTGAAATGTATGAGTTATACAGCCCTCTCTAACATTCCCACAACAGAAAAATAGTAGTAGTAGTGTCTGTAGTGTCTGTGGCATGTAAACTGACTTTACAAGGAAAAGGAGTGGAGTTGTCACATGCAGGTAAGGATTTACGATCACTGTGTGCACAATAAATGCCTGGATCGGCAGCTATACTCTGCAGTGCAACTCATTTCAGAGTTCGGCACTCTGCTTCATGCATCAAACGGTCAATGCTGACGTGTCTCTAAAAATATAAATAAAAAGCAGGAAGTGATGTGATTCATTTGTCATAGCTTAAAATCAGAAATGCAAAACAATAACAGGATCTTGCACTATAGGTTGAAAAAAAAAAAATCAGCATGTGATACGTAGACTTTTTCATGTTGTCCTGCTCCTGTCATATCTGTCTCCTTTCATTTGTGTTTTATGTGATATGTGGCGTCTTTTTTCCCCCCTTGTGTTCCTGTGCTCTTTCCCAGCCTGCTTCTCCTTCCACACCTGCCCTCCATCAGCTTCGCTAGCCCTGCCCTGATTACATCACTCCCCTCACCTGTGCTTCTCCGCCTCTCTTCACCTGCACCTCATCCCTTCCTCAGTATAGTTTGTATTGAGGTCGTGTCATCAGTTCAGTCTTCATTGACTATCGTCTCTTGCATTTGGGCCCTCTAAACTCTTTGGGTGACAATTAATCTTTCAGCCATTTTTGCTGCTTACGGCTTCTTTTTCTTCTTTTCCATGTCATGTATGATAGTAAATAAAGGGTTCTCGGACATAAGAAGCAATGTGAAGGCATCACTTTGGACGAGCAGTTTTCAAAGTGGTTTGAAATTTTATAGACTAAACGACTGATCGTGAAAATAATCCGAAGAGTAATTGATAATGAAAATAATCATTAATTGCAGCCCTACATTTTATAGATGCAAAATATCGCAGCCAACTTCACACCCGATCGACTCGGCCTGACTCCTGCCTGTCTCGGTGATGGGTGCACCTGTTCCCGCTGCTGCTGCTGCACATTTCTTGTCCCAAGAAGTAGAAAACGACACAACCCCCCCTACTCTTTCTGACTTTTAAGATCCCCTCTAATTCCCCTCCATTAGTCCAAGAGGAGGGAGATGTCACCCCAAAAGTGGGATGTATGGTTAGTAATTACAGCCCAAGGTTGAGCTGTTCCAGGCGAGAGCACTGGAGTGGTTCTATTACCCCTCCCTGTCCCCTTCTGCCTCCTTCCAACACCCCCACCGCTGTCTCACCATCCATGCAGCCCTATCTAGTACCCCTCGCCCCAACCCCCCTTCTCTTCCTCTGACCCTCTGTGTCAACCTCCAGCTCCCTACACAATCTCTCATCATGGCCTCACGTCGCACTGGTCACCCCTGCTCCTCCTGCAGTCGGTCTCACCTGACCACATCACACGCAACGGCCAGGAAACTTGATAAACACACACATGCACCAGGATAAACACAGACCCCGGACGCACATATCTCCTGAGCATTGGGGCTATTTTCATCACTGTCATCAAAATCTCCCCCATCATGTAACTTTCATCCCCTCATCATGTGCAGACGGTAAACTCGATAGGTCTATAAACTACTTGACTACACACAATAACCCAGTACCCTTCCATTTTATTTTACCTACAGCCTTTAAGCACATATATGTATTCCATCCTCTCTCTCTAACCACTTCACTTCTATTATATTAGAGCTGTAATCATTATTGAACCCTTCTGGCCTCCAGCATAATACTCTTTGCATGTTACACCACTTTGAGTCTGCATAGCAAATTTCATCCAAGGTTAATAAAGTTAAATAATTTGACTAACCAACCATAACTGGTTCTCATTACGTAGCCAATAAACACATTCATCAGAGAGGACATGAAATGCCCGTTGAAAGAAAATAGGGCTCTCCTTCGATTTCCTCCGCGGCTCGGTTCACGAGCTGACACGGAGGAGGAGACGGAGCAGGACGCAGGCCGGCCGCCCCCCCAGCGGACACTTACACACACACACACATACACACACAATATACTATCAGACTCCGGAATATAAACACAGATGCACTCTGGATGTCATCTAAACCACATACAGCCACTCAGAGATGCTCAGAGACACACACACACTGAGACACAGGCACCGCATGCCACCCTCACCAGGAACATCTTTTTATCCATCTAATTCCTCCCACTATGAATAATGCATTTCCCTCCTTACCGAGGCTCGGGTTTAACGCATCGCTGCGCGGGTCTTTAAGGGGGTCCTTATTCATAAACAGCAGTGCAGTAAATACCAGAGCTTTGCAGCCAATTTAATGGCAGTTATGCTTAACAAATCTGCCTCAATCTAATGATCAGCCACAAAGCTAGGCTATGGGTTTAATCTGCACACAGAGGCTCCCCCAGCTATGCGACTCACTGAATATGCTTAGGGATCTCTCCATCCAGAGAGAGGAGAGCACCGGCCTGACACTTAATCCTCCCAACACAACACCGGGATCAACACAAACATAGAACAATGTTAGTCTTTCATGAATAAGAATAACATTCAAAGTCCTAAAACACTGCAGAGACGATGCACACAGATACCGAGACATTATGAAGCGCTCCTTTTCCAAATCCTAGCTATTCCCCGTCTGGGCTGCCTGGGTCTTTCATTGCTTCTTATTCCAGCATTGACCCTGCACCTAAACAAGAATACCATGTGGAATTTAGAGCATGATGCATTTAGACTGAATAGAGCTTTGCAACTGGGGGTACTGCTCTACAACAAGACAGTGTAGAATGGCCAGAAAAGTTTGAATAAAATTCTAATCAAGTAAAAAAAAATGGGTGGAATAATGTTATAAGTAATAATAACTTGTGTGAAGACACACATTTTAAGAAGTTGGCTATTCAAGTGTTACTGTCAATATTTCTGTGTCTCGGAAATAGAAAAAACAGCTATCGTTAAAATTGGAATCTCCCCTGAACACGGGTTTGCTACTGTTCTGGGATTAAAATAGCACAGGAAAGATAGCTGAGCCTACCTGATAGCTGAGCCTGCCTGCCTGCCTTTATTTGAGTGAGTCAGAGGGTCAATCTGTTATTTCTGACCGCTACTCAACATACATTCTGCTGACAACATGGCACCTGCTATAAGGGAGCCTGACGCTGCTCCCCAGGTAGGGGGACACATGTATGTCGTTACACATGGGTCCTGAAAGGAGATGTTGCAGGGCACAGATGACTGCATTTGCTATGACAGCACAATACAAATATAGTCTTGCAGAGAAAAAAGTATTTTAGGAAAGTGCTTAGACTTAAAAAATTGGTTATTTTTAAAAAACAAATGTAATGCACTCATTTTATATGAAGAAATAAAGTATTTTTCTCTGAACCCAGTGGGTGCCAGACATACCACAACAATGGCCCTTTAAGGACAACTGTTCCATGGACCCCTGGCCAGTAAATAACCTGAGAGTTAGTTGATAGGAGGGGAATTAGAGCCAGAGCAGGAGTATGTAATGGGGATGGATAGGAGGCTCAGGCCCGGGTCAAAGCCGCTTAGGAATCAATGCAGAGGTACAGGTGTACAACCACAGGTCTATAAGAGTAAGAAAACCTTTAAAGAGAGAGAGGAGGAGAGAGGGAAGGAGAGAAGTAGAAATAGAGGGAAAACAAACTGCGATCATTCATTTCCATTATCACAATTAAAAACACCACTCAGGTCGGTACTGGTTTTTAATTTACAAAAAGAAAGCAGCGAGAGGAAGACTAATGTGAACCGAGCGCAGCGATCACATCGGCAAGACAGACCACATTACTGTCTCGCCTCCCAGCATTATTGCAATGGAGCTTCAAGTCTGCATGGCCACACAGGCAGACACTATGACATTTCACGCATAAATAAACTCATATAGGTGCTTCTCATGTTCGTGTGCATTTAAAACTAAATCAAAGAGCTGAAATGTAAATGCGCTAATTAAATAATATCCCACCATTGCTAATAAAAATGTCACAACTCCTGTGGAGGAAGTAAGCGCGGAGGAAAATGGAAATAGCCTTGACACTTGGATTAAAACACTATTGATGCCATTAAAATGCTAAGTGGGTCCAACCAATTGGCATAACCACATTTCACTAGTGGAATGTCAAAGGAGCACACGAGTAGTAGCAATTACTATTAGAATATAGTCAATTATGGCTGCTGCATATTCAATATGTGGTAAAGCAAAACAAAGGTTATGTTAATATGAGTTTATTAAGCATCCACGCACTATAAAAATGTTTGTGAGTTGGAGCTGTTTGATGCATTCTTTTGAGAAAAGCTGCTTTTTTTTCAGATGAACAAATTTTCATTTGCTGAATGCATCGCAGCAAATCTTAAATGTGGATTATCTTTTTCATTATATAGTTTTTTTTAACTAAGGAAAACATGCACATGTGAGGCAGTTAATATGACAACGTTTTAAACCTCAACACCAACAACATTGTGGACCTCCTGTGCCCTCTAGTGGGGAAAACTATTTTCCCCTTTCACTATATATGTATTGCTCACCAATTTTAATCTAAAGAAGAACATTTTTGTTTTTATTTTCGTTTTTGTTCGGTGAATGTTGTGAAAGTAATTTAAAAGTTGGCTTTCACCTAACTTCTTCTCAAAGCTCTTTAAGATAATGATGGAGTTATAGGGACTGGCAGAGAAGCTGTTTCAGTCAACACTACTTGACAAAACTCTTTATTTATAAAATTATAATAATAATAAACCCTAATTACAAATGCCTCACTTAGATTTGATGCATGTTTTGGTCATTTTGCTGCTGAAAAATTATAAAAATTCTCTTCTATACAAATTGAGAGATACACGTGAGAAGGAAAGCCTGTAGTTATTCCACAACAGAATTTTTTCAAGTTTAAATGCAGCTTCTTATTCAAGCAGCTATCTCTACACAAGAGCTCCATATGCAACCACAACGCTCTTCCAATCTTAAGCAAAGTGATTTTTGTACTTGGACAATGTTAAACGGTTGTTTTTTTGTTCAATGCATCTGTTTTATGCATTGGCTTTTTTTTTTTTAATTGCCTTTTATGTATCCTGGGTCTAAACAATGACTGAACGTTCATCTTCTTTCATGTTACATGATTGTGCTGTGATTGTGAATTAGTTGTGTCATTTCTACACTGTAAAAGAAACAGTCAAAAACATCCAAGTTCAGTTCAGTTGAGAAGTTTTCCAGAAAAAAGGAATGTACTGTAGATTTGTGTTTGTAAACTGTTAATATCATTTTACTGTTTATGGCGCAACAATTTGAAATCATACGAAAGATTTGTATAAATTCGGTATGATGCATCTATGAATATGATTATAAAGAGGCAGATAGATGGAAGAACATCAAGGTCAGGAAGGCATTTAAGTTCACAAGCATCTTTGTTCAGCGATGGTCCCCAGGCTGCTGTAAATCTATGTACTACAGTGCTGCTGTGCAGCATCTCGTAATACACACACACAGCAATTACACTGCTGTGACTTTCCTTGGGACAAAGGATTTGAATATAAAGACAATTAAAGATTTTATGTTTATTTGATTTCCCTCCCTGTCATTATCTATCTCGAACAAAGCAGCAAGTCTGAACAAATGGCCACTACTTGTGCTAA
Source organism: Sparus aurata (assembly GCF_900880675.1). NCBI lineage: Eukaryota > Metazoa > Chordata > Actinopteri > Spariformes > Sparidae > Sparus > Sparus aurata. The sequence goes on along the minus strand of NC_044194.1, from coordinate 8,160,587 downwards.
TTTAAACTAAAAGAAAGAGGAAATACATTTGTTTCCAGACCATTATATAGTGAGCCATGCATTTGCTGGCTACAAATGGACACCATTCATTACAGTTAACAATGACATCCAATTCAGCCCAGCTAATGAACTTCAATACAATCATGTTCGGTATTAAGGAGTGATTTGTTGAGTCTAAGTGTATCATTTTGGAGGCTAATGTTGATGAATGCCTGGCTGTGGAGAGATGGAGAGACACTCTTGTCACCCTTCTACTACAGCGTGATACCACAACACCATCTAGTGGCACCATCATGGAAACACACTTAACAGCATATTGATGATTTCTAACATGATGTTATTAAATTGGTAGAACAGTTTAGGATTTTATGAAACTCACCAATGCCAGAGTTGCCTCCAGTTATGACGATAACCTTGTCAGAGAAGTCACGACCCTGCAGGATCTCGAGAGCAGCAGTGTTTCCGTCATAACGTTTTGGCTTGATGATCACATCCTCAACTGTAAATGCCTGTCGCGGGTCAAAGTATGTTGTCCGCTTGTTAATGTGGCTGAAAGTGACAGAGGAAAATAGGATGTTATAGAGGAGATCATATCCCAAATATGTATCGTCTAGCTTTGCCTGTGAGGCTAAAAAGAGGCTCATTTGTTTCATCTGGTTCAATCATCGATCTACTTACTCAACATAAACGATCTGCCCTTTCTCATCAGTTTCTTGTTCCCAACCATACGGTAAATCTGTGGGAAAAACAGACAGAATTCTTCTTCAACAGCCTGAATGCAAAGGCACAAAATGAATAGCATAGCTGTAAGCTGCAACAATACTAATTCAGTACTTTCACAAAGAAAGTAACTCACAAAACAAGAAACAAGGCATTAACAAGGGAAATGTCAAACTGAATTATTGCACAGTGAAGGTTAAAACAGCATTAGAGACTGCAGTAAACCACTTTAAGTGAGCCTCACGCACATAGAAATACATGTAAGACACTGGAAAAACACTTTAATATAGCAAACCTCCAGCACAACGTTTCTTCTTTCCTGTCTTGGGATGTTCCCACTGTGTCTTCATCTCATCGTGGCTGTTGGTGCACAGACACAAAAGAAGATTGAAAAAATGACCCTGGCTTTGCTCCTTACTTTACCTCATTCATTCATTCATCTACGTATTTATAATGTACTGAGAACAGCACATATTGATCAGAGTAGATTTGATGTTCGCCGTGATGCTGCACATGAAAAGACACAACAACAGAATGTATAGCATAAATGAAAGGCAACCCCATGAATGGTGTTATAGAAAAGGCACACACAATCATAACAACAGCTGGTGAGGGAAATAAAAGGAGACATGACACATATTAACAAAAGAATACATATAGAGAGGGCTTCACAAAACAACCAACTTTAAACATTTACATTTAGGGCATTTAGCAGAAGCTTCTGTCCAAAGCGACTCACAACAAGTAGTATTTATCACAAGAAAGAAACCACAGTACATCACCGTTGACATCACATGCAAACCAGCTTCAAACATATAAACGACAGACACTGACCCCCTCACAAAATATCAATAGTGGCAGTAGTGTTATTTACTCAGAGTAGCTATACTACACACTAGACTTCATCATATCAATGACAGACACTGACGCACAGAATAAAATGAAATGTTGAGCAAGTATCTCGGCACTGTTGTGTCTCCCCACAGGTTGTGTCTTCTTCCTGTGGCCCCCCACAAGCCACCTACTGCTCTGTCCCATCACCCACCACTGTCCCATCGTCACAGCCTCTGAGCTACAGTACTGATAACAACTCTTACTTCAATTTGAGTCTCGCTGCCAGTCATAAAAAAACGTTTCACATTAAACAGTCCATCTTTTTTAGCACCAAAACCAACCGTGACGTGAGCTCTGTGCATTTTCTAACTCACGCTAGCTTAAATAAACCGGTGCAGCTAGCAAGCCGTGTTAGCCGACATTATCCGTTGGTTGTGAGGGGGGCTTCGGCTAAACTCCTGAATGCTGACAGTTAGCGTTACTACATCTGTCCCACTTACTTTGCATAGTAGACCCAACCATCTTTCGTGGATCTCTCTTCCCACCCGGGAGGTAACTCATCCTCGCTGTCTGTATCGTCCATACCTGCGTATTTCAGAGCCGCCATAACTCACTTTTTAAATCACGTAAACGACGGCGCAACAACCACTTAACCGTTGCTGGATATCTGCTCTGAAGGATGAATGCAAGCTGTCAAAAATCACACACACAGCGTTTCCCGGCACTTCCGCAACAACACTGTGACGTAAGCCGAATAGACGTCTGGGAAATTGAGGCTGGAGGAGGCGTGTGCGTCGGGTTGGCACAGCAAGGTCAACCTTAACCAAAGAGGTCAATGTTTAATAAAGCCCGTCTTCAAAAAGTTATTATGTGCCTTATAAACTACTTTTATGACTGTAATGATTAAAACCGTAATAGGCCGGTTAGTGTAATCATTGACGAGCTTAAAGTTAAATATAAGCACCATAAACTGAAAGGACCAAGAGCTATTACGCACAAAGACACATGGTGCATATTTGCTGTATTTATGTGTTCATAATAAAGTATTTTATGTTAACGTATAGCATAGTTAAATTGGAAGACACAAGTCATGAGCCTGTGTGACCCGACACTGTCCTGCACAGCTGCTCCTCATTAGCAAACCAGCTCTTCTGTATGCAAAGGCAGCAGTGTTCCCTTGTTCCTGCTCCTTTACCTGCCTGTAAACCTGTTAGGCTACCTGTAGCAGGTGTCCCGCCTGTCTGCCGATGGCTGCACAACTATTATGGAACAGGGCATCAGGAAAATGTAATAAAAGAGTCATTAAATCGATATGATAATAGCAGATCCATCCTGGAAACTTGACTAACCAGCATACCACAGTAGAAAGAAGGAGAACATGAGTCACTTCCCCATCAGCCGCTCGTCTTTTCTATGTACTGAAACTGTTCTAACCTGCATTCAAACATCATTCAAATAGGTCTCTTTTACAGAGGACATTTTGACATGACATGAGGAAAAAATGATGGGTGAATTTCACTGAGCTGCCTCAGTTCCAGGGTTTCCTGGCATTGTGCACGCTCGCTCACTTTCATGGGACACTTGAGAGGAAACCATTACTAATGTTATCAGAAACACCTGTGTTTGTCGGAAAAGGGTGTGTTAATTCATTCTTTCATATGTTCATATTATACTTAACTTTTTTGTATGCATAGATTGTATGTGAGTCAATCATTTGTGTCTTTATGTTTGCTTTCTTAAAATGACTTAAAGGAAGAATTGTATATTTATTTACTGAATTTGTCTCTTTATTATTAGTCATTCTGTCAAACTGCTGATGTTCATTTACTAACCAAGGAAATTAGTCATGACAGCAGGTGTATGGTATAAAATTGTCGTGCTTTCTTTGAAGTTTAACGTGGTTGTAAAGCAGAAAGTTGCAGCAGGGAGAGCCACATAAGCATATACAAAGGAGCTTTATCCAGTTTCTGCTTTATAGCTTGCCACTTGCCCCCTCACAAACTATCAATAGTAGCAGCATTGTTATGTACTCACACAGTGGCTGCTCTGCACACTAGGCTACTTTTCTTGAATTCCACTCTTGTGCCACTCCTGTTTGCTATTGATGTGGTTCAACTGCTGCTTTAAGTGAGCAGGTTGTGTTATTACTGTGAAGGACACGAAGAGTGGTTTTACTTTGGATATTTCATGGCTTCTGGGAAAAACTTGCTGTCATGCGTAATGACTTTGAAGAATCTGCTGACGCTTGTTCAGCCGTGCAACTGGTCTAATATGATCGACTGCCAAGATGCTAACTTTAATTTTACTCATTGCACAACAGACTCTTCCTTCAGTTCCAGTTTGGCACATAGCATCCCTCGTTTATTCTCTACTTCCCCAAAAATGTGAAGCAGTCAAGTTGCAGATGTACTAAAGCATTACAATCTGCTGTGATCTAGTCGACCCTGTCACGGTGGCACAGTTTCAAAGAATTCAGGATGTTTCAGGCAGTGCAAATTGTGCAGGGCTGAACTGTGGTTACCTGGCAAACAACTTCCCCCAAGCAGGCGAAACAGCACTGAACCTTGACGTAGAATGAACGCTGTCACACTTCAGGCCACGGGCTTCTGGAGCTGAGGTAGACAACCACTGTAGTGACAATCTGGGACACGCAAGAGAGGAGAGCACGATGGCTCAGGCTGTTATTCTGTTGCTTCTCCACATGACAGCCGCTCACCCAGTCATTGAGCATGAGTTGTGACAATCAGCTGTTGTGGTGTTTTCATCAGGAAGCTTATTAACACCACCGCTGCATCAAAGAAACATGGAAGCTGTGACGAAATCATCTTGACTCATGATCCACTCTTGAGCTTCTTCCTGTTCCTTTAACTACACCACAGTCTTCAGTAACGGATAGAGTTTGCTCAGTTGCGATTGTCATAAGGTCATTAATGAACTCTCTCTCTCTCAATGAGAGATCTGTCTAAATGCTAACAAAATAATGCACGTTACTTAAAGCAAGCAGGTGTTGTGATCAAATGTTACATCGGACAAATTGTTACAGACCTGGGTTTAGTATTTATAATTGTGGGGGGCGCCAAATCGCACAAAATGCCCATTTCTACATAATGTTGTTATATAACGTTATACTTTTACTCTACGAGATTTGAGTGGGGGATGTTTTATTTTTCATGCCAATACATTGATCTAACACTGGGGTTGACATGGTAGGATATTTTCCAGGAGCGATATCCTTCTCTGAAGTTTTCATGTATGGTATTACAAAAGTATTTTTATTATTATTATCATTTACAACGACCCTTAACAGGATGAACAGAAGGGTTTCTTGGTTAAACAAACACTAATACATTTTTAAAAATATTTCAGACAAGAAACTTGATTTTAACTTGAAATATATTTTTCTTATTAATATTTCCATACAAAACATGTGAGCTCAGATAAAATATGGTGCATTGCTATAGACTGAACCACCCAACTGTCTAAAAGTAATTCAAATTAGCTCCAAATCCACCAGCTCTAACATTATAAGAACCTATAATAATAATCAGATATAGTACAATGTAATAAAGGCCATTTTGCTGCATAATCAGTGCTCTGACTTTTAAACATTAGGCATAATTTATTGTATGTTTTCCTTACTTCGATAGTGAATGCAACATGTATTATCATTATTATTAGTTTTTTTATGTTGTGGTATTGCTGCATTTATTCAAGGAAAAGATGTGAATAGCCTATTCTTTAATCCACTGCCCAACACTGCCTGTCAATACCTACAAAATTTTGGATAAAGAAATAAGAAACCTTCAATGAGAAGATTTAATATGGAAGGTCAGCTCAGTACACCATGGACAGAGCAGGACCTCTCCAACAATCCAACATTCAGGGAATGTGAGGAATGTGAGTGTCTTTCCAAGTCACCTGGCACTAACACAACTTGGTGTCACGCGTGTCCCACCTTACCCGAGGTGTGTAACAGGAGCTCGATCCATGTGTCATAACGATAAGAGGCATCCATTGAGTTTAGTGACACTGCCCTCCTGTGTGTGATTGGAGCTTCAGCCCGGCCACGGCGCATGCCCCACGGCAGCAAAAGGGGGAGGGGCTAAGAGGTGGGCCGACCAACTGTAGGCAAGTGTGTGTTTGTGTCTCCTCTCAGCAGAGACACACACACACTAACGTGAGGCGTGCTCGCGAACGGTTTTTTTTCTGCCATTGAAAGTTTTGTTTTTGTCGCCTTAAGATTGTTTCGATGTTACACTGTGTGTATTAAAAACATTCCGCTTGTACAACGCAATATTTATTGGCCCCAAAGCTGCCGACTTCGTTTCTTCTAAAGAGTGTCCGCTTCCCCTCCCCTCGATGAAGCGCTGCGATGCCCTCTGATTTTATATCCCTCCTTAGCTCGGATCTCGACCTCAATTCCCCCAAATCTCTATACTCAAAAGGTAAGATTTCTATTACATAAATGTTACTGTGACGACACTAACCCGTTTCGTCCTGGTTTAATGGGGAGCAGAATGAATGTCTTCATGGCTCATGTTAAGCTGCTAGCTAGCAGTAGTTAGCTTCTTTTCTGCTGTTAGCCAGCCTAGCTAGCTTAGTTAGTTAGCTGCATTTGGCTTGTGCACTGGCGACTACCTGGCTGGTTAGCTGTCCGTGTCACAATGCGTGGACGACCATGTTACGCCAGGTCGCTCATCATAATTATGCCGAATGACACGTGATATCATATGAAAGTGATTGGGTTTGACATTATTCATTAGGCTGGTGGGCTCGCATTATAGTAGATACATATTATTAGCTAGCCACAGCTACGTGAGGTCGCTTACCAGCCACCACATTGTTCAGGGGGTTTGACGTCTGAAAGTCTTGCTCGGATTCTGCAGAGGTGTGTGTTGTGTGTGTGTGTGTGTGTGTGTGTGTGTGTGTGTGTGTGTTAGCATGCATGTTCATATCGCGAGAGAAGGGCAAAATATAGTACACGCGTGTTGTTTTGTTTATCCCTCCCTGTTTGGTGTTTCTGGAGTGACTGTAGTTCTGCTGTAGTAGTGGTTTATTATGTGGATTTGGGCCAGAGCAGTCCTCCACACAGTCTCTGGTTTCACAGAAAGAATGTAGTTACAGGCACTTCAGAAGCTCAGGGAATGGCACTCTCCCTGTCAGGATGCAGGGTCACTGGGGGCCAGGGCCACTAACTTGCCAACATTTATTCTGCCTTGTTGTAGTCAGCTGGGTCGGTGCATCTGTTTTGGCTTTCAGCAGCACTTTGTAGGTTAATGTCCTTCCTGTTAGCAAGTGGATTAACTTCATGTGTAAGGAAATTGTCTGTCAGTCTGCTACTCAATACTGTTTATTGTTTATTCATGACCAAACCTTGTATGTTGTTATTGTGCACTGCTCTTGAGGTGGTAATCTGAGAGGCGTGCATGTATGCATTTGCTTTGGATGTCAGTGGGACAGTAGGAGTGATCTTAGATGTGGTCTACATTTTGATCTGTGGTTGTTTATAGATTGCATATAAACCCGATGTAAGCCTTACCTGCCTGCTGTCAGAACTGGTCCCAGGTCTCTCGCCCTGATACGTATAGGATGCTCATGAGTTAGCAGAACGCATTCCTCTGTGACCCTGAAATGCTCCCTTGAGCCTGCCATATGGCCACACTGTATCACATGGTGACTGTTTATTTATATCTCAGTAATTGGGTGAATGCTCATGTTGGGGTCTATGTAGCAGACCTGCTCATCAAAGAGCTGCTCAGAGAGCTCATGTGCATCAGACTGAAAGTGAGAGAAGGGTCAGTTGGCCAAGGTGCATTTCGGCCTGCCAGAATGCATCGCACCATGTAGTTCATGTTTTTCCTGGCTTTAAATGAGGCAGAAGTGAAACCTCAATGGTGACCTTCTGAACCCTGGAAAATAAACAGTGTTTATAATAATATAATATCTGTTTTGTGTCAGGTTCTTGAATATATGCCACAAGGAAGCACTGCTGGGATTTCTTTTCTTTCAAGTCTGTAACTACAACAAATCAGTTTGCACCCACTGTGTCAGTGTTAATCACACCGGGGCTCTTACTTCAAGGTAGTTACGCATATTAAAACAATTGTTTCATTAGTCACCCATGTCACCCATAACAGATATGATCCCTGCACAGTCTGGTTACAAATAGATAACACTTAATTGCAGGGAACCTTGTGATTTAGTTCAGCTTTAATTAAGGTTCCCAGATTTTCATTACAAAAAGATTCCTTATGCTTTGTTAATTTTTTCGATTTCATACATTATCCCACTATGTGGCCACACTCACTTTAGTAAATTCGTTGGCATCCACCATTAGAAAAAGGCTGGTTTATTTGTTTACATGATAATTTATTAATGCAACACTAATATGCCAAATCATTGGCTGAGATATGTGGGAGAAAATAAGCTTATCTCCCGATATTCAGCAGGAGAAAAAAGTGCTCTGACACTTGCCAAAGGGTTATTTATTCGGCATCATGAATATTTTCTTTTCACTAAACATAATGTGATTTTGCATTCTGTGAGTTTTATTGCAGAAATATTTTATCTTTGCCTGAGACAGCCTGCATACTAACTCATCTTGCTCCCCCTTTCAAGTGATTGCATTGAGATGGCAAAAAAAAAAAAATCCCGAATGACAGTTCAGTCTCAGACAGCAGAGAGAAAAGAAAATCTTTCATCAGCTTATTAGTGTGAGAAACTTGAGCTGGTGCGTCAGTGAGTGCAATTAGATTCCATTGTGACCGACGCACAGGACATACATTGGAACTCCTTGTAAATTTGGCCCGAACATAAAACATAGTGTAAAGTGGAACAGTTGAACAGCTTTCTTAGGAATCATTTCCCCGGTAGAAAGTAATCTAAAAAGTATTTACTGTGCATTGTTAGATTGTGAGTCTGTTCAGAGTAAGTTGACTTTATTTCTGGGAAGTTCTTGCTGTGATTTGACCGTGAGCCCCACAAATGAGACTCTTCACCTCCATTGTGTTGGTGTGCAGCAGAAATCTAAGAGGTGGACAGAAAAACAGGATAAATAAAACTCAAACCACGTGTTTGGAAAAGTGCCTCTTGCACTGCTTGAACTAATCCCACTGAACCCTTTAAGAGAAATACAAGCCGTTTGGTTTTTGTCATTCATTTTGTACACTATGAGAACAACCCTGGTGAGACCCTGGTGAACATGAAATCTAGGTTTATTTTAGTTCCGTTTTATTGTTGTTGCATTGTGCTTGAACTGAGTATTCATTGCTGCTTTCATATCGATGCAGGCATTCATTAAGCTCCATTTACTGTCAATCAAGTGAGGCGTATGAGAAGAAATGAAAATTCCTTCCGGGTGTAATCCTTTAAAAGCACTCTTTATTGAAACATCCTTGTGTGTTAGTGATTGTTTATTCAGCGCACCTTTATGAGCTACTACAGTAGTTAATTCCAGGTTAGGATGGCTACCGCAAAGCCTGTGTTTTAGAAAGTTCTAAAAGTAAAGGAAATGTAAACTAGGAAGGATGTGGTGGTGGTGGTAGTACTGAATAATATCTTGCATTGAAACCGCTGATCTGGCTTATTCATCTGATCCTCATAAGCAGGCGCATGGAGAATCAAAGAGATTATCCAACCATTCCTCACCAGTATAAATCAGTTTCAAGGTAAACAGAGATGGTGTAAATAGCCAAAAATGGCCTTCTTTGTGGTTTGAGTGCAGTGAGTAGCTCCTTTGTCTGTAAGTTGGCTTGAGCATATTGTTATGTGTTCGAGAGTATAATTAAAGCAGCCATTATTGGGCACTGAGATACATTCTTGGTCTGAATATTTTTTCATTTGCAACAAAAACATCGGCCTCATGAATTGTCTATTCATCTGTCATCCCCCGTCTTAGTCCCAAGCCAGCTGCAAAGAATAAAAATGGACTGGCGGCCTTGCCATTTGGCAAAACCTTTAAGGCATGTGTAATGTGAGCAGTGCATAACTATGAGATGAGGTAATTTAATTGTTCTAAGTGTAGGTTAAAGTCAGTCCGCCCCCTGGCTGGCTAGTGTGATTCAGCCTACTTTTGGGCATAAGATTGCACATAAATGTGCACAGATGTCATCTGACTTCTATGAAAGTGAATTAAGACCGTCATCAAAATCCAATGCCTGAACATTATCAGTGTCCAGTATTCATTAGGGAACAACAGGAATTCAGCTTTCTTTTCTGCTGTGTTTGGTCTGTTGTACTGCAAGGATGTGAGTCGGCCTGGAGGAAGGGGCTTAAGTAGCGCTGAATGTTTTCATGTTTTTTGATACACAGAGTTTGAATCAAAACTATGGGTAGGTATTCTTTGAATTATCATAATGTGTTTATTGATTTTATTTTGATTTTGAAATATTTTGATTGATTCTCACTTTTGATTCCATTGTGGGAAAAAGTTAAATTGAGTTTTTACTCTGACTTTTGTTGTTCCGTTAAAAGAGTCTTGTAGCTGCTTCTCAGATGCAGTTACAGGTGGTGACTTACAGCACAAGGGCAACTGACGCTCAACTAAAGCACATTTAATGATTGCCTGCTGTCACTTTGAGCAAACAGAAGCTGTGACTAGTCGCTTAACCTTTATTTAGATTGATGTTGTGCTTCTCAAATGTCTGACTAAAGTTGATGTGCAACCTGACTTCGAGCTTATTATTAATATTACTGCTATTGTTATTATTACCACATGCATTGCCCTTTGTTTTCTTGTTCGTCACAAAGCATGTTAACCATGCACGCTCATATCTAAACAAACTGACATCATCTTATGTTCATGTGACTTGAACCGGTTCTGGCAGCTACCCACGTCCTTGCAAATATGCAGCCTTTGTTTGCAATAATAAAGGTTACAGCCAGAGCAATACTTGATTCTTAGATCTGATGCTGATATTTAAGAAATATACTATATACACACCTTTTGTAATGGTCCTGCAAATTGCTTTACAGAGCACTTGTGACAAAGATATGACACAGAAGCAGGATATTTAACAGTTTAATAGCAATAAACTTGAAAAATGAATGAAGCAATGAAGCAGCAAATTAGGCTGGTAATTTAATAAGAATAAATCATCCCGAGCATTTTCTTTGGATGATATATCGGTCAGGATCTGATAAAGGATAACTAATCAATAAGCAGAAGTAAGCCATTATTTTTCTGTTGGTACCCTATTGTTGGCATTTTGCATTTGAGTTTGGTTCCCACAAAAAGACGCTTTTTGAGTATAATGTGATGGTAGAATGGAATATCAAAAGCCATCTAGTATCATAAGTGAGCATCAGTCATCAGTCTTATTTTTCTTGTGCACTGGGTTTAACAGGAACAGTTAACGTAAACATTTGAGATGTTTTTTTTTTTGTAGGGAAATAATACTCAAGAAAGCATGTCATAAAAAATGATGTTTGATACTGGTAGTAAGTGTCGCACTGGTATCAGTATCAGAAAATCCCTGAGCTGTGTTGATTGTTTAATTTCCCACCACCACAAGCTGCGCCACAGTGTGTGTACATACAAACACAAACTATTTTGCATGCTGTTCACTCCGTGGGCAGTCTGGCGCACGAGTGAATTCAAAACACTGAAGGAAATCCAGACAGCATATTTACATACCTAAACAATATGAAAGATTGAGCACAATGTACAGTATATTAATCAGTTTTGTGCTTGCACTCAGTATCAGCCGTATGTGTTTCAGATAATTAGACTAAACAGTATATTTATCTATAATAAAACTTATCAGTGCATATGTAAATAAATACACTGAATGTGTTGCAGGCAAACACATTCATCTCTATCATTGACTCTCATAGTAGATAAGCTTCATGGGAGTCCCCACCCATGTTGACACTATGAAATGCCCCTGATCTTCATTCATTTCATAATATATAAGCAAAAACGACAGCAAACATGTGTTGTAGACTTTTGACCCAGTGATGTGGTTTAACCCGGCATTGACTCAGTGCGATCTGGTCAGTGCACGTCCTCTGGCCTGGCCTCGGGACCTTCCTCCCTACCTGACTCAGATGTTTCAGTTCAACGAACAGGCATTTCTGTCATCTGTGCGTGCATGGTGAGGACCTTTTGTTCATATATGAGTTATTTTCGTTGCGTATGAATGGGTGAGTCCAGGCGAGTTGAACACACATTCAGTAGACTCACATCATGCACTCATCCCCTGTGTGAAAGGGGTAATAGTCAAGACTGAGGTCATGTCGGGTTGCCAGTCAATCTGTAATACACCCGTGCACAAAGACTCTTCACACCATCAGCAGAGCACAACGGACACAGATGGAGTGTTATCATGAAGATTATGGACACTTTGCTGTTTGCTTTAAGGCCACATTTAAGTATATTATATGGGCTATTGTCCAAGCTTTATAGAGATCTTTTGTTTGGCGATCTATTTTAAAAGTTGAGTAAATACACGGTTGTGGTTTGTCTGGGTTTAAGGGACAGTTCACTCAAAATGACAAAAACAGATTGCATTGTGAATAGTTCAACTGAGAGACACTTTCACACACCATCACATCTCTGTCTATATTTGGACTCGCGAGAAATGTAATTTTTGCCACTTCACGTGCCACAGACCTAATGCCACTCAGCTCTGCTGTAATGGGATTTGCAGCAGGCAGTCTCTTGAAGCCCTCTGGATGGATAAACAAGTTTTATTGTATTATTTTTCACAGAGCTATATTCTAACGACCGATCCACTCGGAATAAGCATAACAGCATGGACCCTCCATCCCAACGCTTGCAGTTCTTCCCGTCTTTATGAACCAAAGCACTGTGTTAGTTCTTCGTTTGAACTGTGGTGACTTTGTGTTGTCACTCACTCGGCAGCATCACTGACGTCACAGAAGTGGGAGATCATGTATCTTCAGTTGCACCATTCCGCTGGTGCTAAGTCATAGCTGAGTATCAGATGACTACTACACACGCTGGGTGTCGGTGGTGCACAGCTGAACTATCCATGTCAGGGTGTTGATGGATCACTGTTTCTTAGCAACCAGACTACCTTGTCGTGTTTTTATCTGCCACCAAATGTAGTTTGCTCCAGTGTAGCTGCAGTGGTTGGTTATAGTCTTCTAGGAATCACCTTCACATCGAATATCAAGGAATGTCTCGGTGGGTCTTATTACGCAAAGCCCCATGGGAGGCTAATTTAGCTTATCATAAGATAGCCTGAGTTGTTGACAGCAGGGTTTTTTTTTTATGTATGTTTGGAAATACTTGATCACCCATGTCATCCCATTTCAGGGCTCCAGTTTTCTTATGACTACTAGGATTACATTAGAAATGAACTATTGACATTATTACATTTCGGGAAGAAATGTATTACATTATCACAAGGTTACAAATCATACCACAGTAATGACGATTGAATGATCAGATGAATCACAATGATTTAGTGTGTGAATGAATTCAGGATGCATCATGAATTCCTGCTCCTCAAAATTTAGCAAATGATCAAGTCAGTATAACTTTGTGTAATTAGGTCACACTTAAACGAGCAATATGAAAAATATGGCCTGAATATAAGTTGACACGTTAGAAAAGATAAACAAACATTATCTGCAGAATGTGAATAAACAGCGGTTTCATGCCAGTGACATCCACATGTTGTGTTGCAGAGATGTTCATTAAAGTTACCTGGCTAACCAGTAAGCCTTGGCCTGCCCTGTGTTGTAATACCACTCTGTACCACAAGAGGCATCAGAAATCAGAAATCCTTTAATGTCCCGCAGACGAGGAAATTTGTTTGTCACAGCAGCAGAATATTACAAGAACAAGAGCAATAGCAAAAAAGACAATATATAATAGACGATATAATTAAAAAGGAAAGAAAAATAAATACATAATTATTAAATAATAATAATGATAATAATAATAATAATAATAATAATAATAATAATAATAATGTCAGAACTGCTTCCCTTAAATCAGAAAATGTCTACTTCTCAAAGGTTCCTGTTCTTGTCCCTTGGCCTTGTAATAATCAACAAATCTGCTTTGTGTGTTTCAGAACCTAATTTATCTTCTCCTGCTCCTCCTTTATGACAGAGTCAGTATATGACCTCCTCCCCAAAGAGCTCCAGCTCCAGCCGTCGTCCACCCAGACAGACCCACCCACCATGAGCCAGAAGAGTGGGGGAGAGGCGGGACCTCCCCCCTCTGCAGCCTTGGCCTCAGGTGAGCTAACTGCTGAGTACATGAAAACCATGATCTGGGATCAGTTTCCCTTTGCCAAACGATTCCCCAACATAGCAGGGGGTGCACAAACCAATGTGGCCTGAATCAGTGTCTGGGGGCAACTTCACCCTTTCACCAGTTTCTGAGACAATTTGTATTGGTGACTGTTGGAGATGATAACGACTAGTAGAGTATTTCTTTTGTATGTTTTTTAAGCCAAGGGATTTAAGTACTGCTGACATGAAAAGACACATGTCATATTAGATTTCACTAGGGTATATCAGGGGTTTCACTGGTTGCATTAGGTGGTAGCAGGTGACGGGTTGGGGCTGAGAATTGAAGCTGATTTTTACAGTCGGACTCGAGCTGTATTTATATATATTTTGGGATTTTTGAGTCAGTTAAGCCTGACTGTTTTAGGTGAACATGTTAGGTGCTTTAGATGTCTGTGTGACGAACATCTTTTCTTATAATCCTAGCAGCAGCATGGGAAGAGGCTTTGCTTACCTTGACTTTGCTGTGTTTATTCAGCCACACAGCAACTGCTTTAAGTGCCCGAAGCTCTTCACCTAACAGCTCTACTTTATAAAACTAATTGACAGAAAAGGGATGTTTTTAAAACATGCTGATTACAGTATAAGCTTTTGGACAGGCTTTTCGAATCAGTTAATATCTGGCTAATATACTAGTGCCATTAATTTGCAGTTATTTTCTTGATTAATAGTTTAGTGTCAAATAGTGATTGGTGCCAAATATCAGTGTTTCCCAGAGCCCAAGATGATACCCGCAAATGTCTTGTTTTGTCCACAAGCCAAATACATTCAGTTTTCTAACAGAGAAGAAAACAAACCAGAAACTAGGCACATTTATGAAGCAGGAATCAGAATTTGTTTTTTTTTGTTTTTGTTTTGTATTTGATTTTGTTTCTTTAAACTGCTCAAACCAATTAATCAGCCATCAAAATAGTTGGCAATTAATTGAGTAGCCGATTAATCGCCTCAGTCGTTTGCAGCTTATAACATTTGCAATGCTGGTGGAAGTAAGAATCTCACGCTGTGTTTCCACTGCATGGCTCGGCTTAGCTGGGCTCGACACGCTGTTTTTTGGTTTCCCAGGGTCAAAAGTTGAGGATAGTACCTGATACATGTTTTTTAGATCACCTTGGCCAAGTTTTTAAACAAGCTGAGATGATTTTACAGTAAAGTAAAACGCTACAGGCCACTGATTAATGAGAATATCGTCACTGAAGCGACACAGTCATCTCATCGCCTGCAATCTGATGTAGGATCTCCCATTTCTTTTTTTTCTTTTTCTTTTTTTCAGTAGTCTGAAACGTATGTCTCTTTGCAAGGACAAACAGCCATCCGTTCGATATCCTCCATTGTTCTTTTGTTTCTGTTGTGTTAAAAATGATGTCGTGGCAGTCTCACTAGTGCCGCTATTGCAATCATCTAAAAATCCAACCTATGTTGAGCGGGCACCATCTGCAGTGGAAAACAAAATTGAGAAAAGTGTCTGGTATCAAAAGGGAGTCGAGAATAGCCATGCAGTAGAAGCACAGCTTCTGTTGCTTCTGTGTAATGAAAGTCATACGCAGTCCTCTTTTCCCGGAAAGATTCACTATGAGTAACGGCTCCAAGTAACGTTGAGTTTGCATTAACAGCATGCTAACATTGCCTGTTCTTTTTTCATTTCACTCACCTTTTTTTCTGCAGCTTTTTCCCCTGCTGTCATGCTTGTGCTTTTTTTTCACGTGGCTTTTTAGGCAGTTAGAAATATATTTAATGCTATGAAGCACCAGTGCTGCTGATCCAGATGTAGTCCTTTGGCTTCAGCGGTCATCTCAGACTTCCCTTATGCTACAGCATTATATTGTATTCCCATGTCTGTATTAGAACTTTCTCTCAGTGCCGGTGTGGTCAGGTTTTGTTTTTAAAGGCCTTAAGTTCCTTAAGCAGAAACAGCCGATTCACATTTGTTATTCACACATTTAACACACTCATTCAACAGACGGTCATCTGATAATTTATTGAGGTTTCAAACTGTTTGAGCTTTACAGATAAATGATTCATCCTCGCCCATGTTTCAACGGCAGTTGATATTTTCAGTACTTATGAATGTTCTGTCTCTTTATGAAACAGTGAAGTTGCCCCTAGCAATCGTCTTTAAATAAAATGTAGCAAATTAAACGATACTGGTCTGATCTTGGATCATGGTTAAAGGAAGCCAACTTCAGCTGTAACTGTAAAGGATTCAAGTCTAGAGTTTAATCTGGACAGCAAACTAACTTGTCAACAGTCATGCTGAAGAGAGCGCTTTTGTTAACGCTACCTTTTAACTATCCTGTCTGAACCAGCTGGCCCTAAGCAGTGCTGATCAAAAGCATGTCTACTGTAATGTCCTTCAGATCATCATTAACCAAACACACATGCTGAAAAGTGTTTTTAAATGACCAGCTTCAAAAGTTACTCCTTCCTTCAGTGTATTAACTCATCCAATTTACTGATTGACAGAAGTTGAATCTTGAATGATCAGCTCTCTTGTTGCTCATTGGCTGTCTCGTTTTTATTGCAGGAAGTTCCCTCTGAGGCAGGGAGTGTCTGCATATAAAATGGTCTGCAGTTCACTGCTCCATAGGTCAGAGGCTTGTTTATTCTGTCTCCATGGCTACGCTCAGTCCCAACCAAATCTTCCAATTGGCATGCGCAAACTACTGTTTACTAGTGAATGCACATTGCACAAACTGTACTGTAACCCTGGCAAATTTAATTTGGCGCCACATTACCAGCTTGCAAATTTGGCTGTACAACAAAAGTTTGACCAGATTTGTTTATGTTTCTTTCTGGCAATGTGTATGTAACAATTTGTAGCTTGCTTTTGTTTTTGTAAACAAAGCATGTCAGTTTTGTCACATTGATTTTAATTGAGAAAGGTTTTGTAGGAATCAAAACATTGTGGGACCTATAGTACCCTTCTCAACTTTAACTTCAGAATATTTGATCAATGCTTGGCAGCTCTCGCATGCACAGTGAGAGCATATAACCCACAACAGCCTGTTTGAAATTAGAGTTGGGAAGAGGGGAAATCAATACAAATCATGCACAAATTCAGCTGCTTGAATGGGACTGCTAGCCTGCTCTGTGCTGAACATCTGTACTAACTTATTTATCTGTATATACTACTACAGATGCCACCTCCTCCACCTCCAGCCCCTCTGCCTCCTCCTCCCTGGCCATGGGAGTCCCATCCACTGGCTCCTCTACCTCATCCTCAGACCATCTCAAGGTTCCCCAGCACGTCCACTCCAGCGGAGGGGATGGAGCTGGAGCTTCAGAGATGCAAAATGCGGAGGGTGCTGTGTCTGCTACGACCAGAGGCAACAGTGGAGCGAACACTGCAGCAGGAGACATAGGGTCAGGAGTGATGTCAGGGATAGGAGTCCAGCAGCCTCAGAACACCCCATCAAAACGGAGGCCTGTGTTGAGCATATCCCCGCCACCTGAGGATCTATTTGATGACAGCCAGATGTCTTGCCAAGAGGAGCCTACTGTGTCTGCTCCAACGGGTCCTGATTCAGAGCATAGCAGCAGCATGTGGGCCGATGACTCCGTCTCCAACTTCAGCCTGATCAGCTCCGTCTCCTACAACGACAACACAGAGGTGCCGCGCAAATCTAGAAAACGCACCCCTCGCCAGCGGCCTGGCCCCAAGCCTGCTCCTCCGGAGGACAGCATGGACGTGTTTGATGCTGACAGCGCCAAGGCTCCTCACTTTGTCCTCTCCCAGCTGAGCACAGACAAGACCACTCCCATAGCCAGGTGGGCCGACCCTTGTCCAACGCACATTCTGTCAGCATTTTGACTCGAGAGTAGCTCTGTCCCTCTGTAGGGATACAGTAAAGGTCATTTAATTCAGTTTTGTCTGGGGTAATTGAATTTCTGAAAGTCATATTAATGTCATCATGTGATTTTTGTTGCCCGGCAGCTCTCTTGAGTCAGGGACTGCAGTGAAGGGTGGATCACTGGCTACTCAGTTCCCCCAGAGGAGTGATGGAAAGGAGCTAAAGATCTTGGTGCAGCCAGAGACCCAGCACAGAGCTCGCTATCTGACCGAGGGCAGCAGAGGTTCTGTCAAAGACCGTACGCAGCAGGGATTCCCCACTGTCAAGGTTCGACAAAGAAAACCACCGTCTGCTTCTTGACAATGAAAAATATTACACCTAATGTGGAATTTACTGAATGAGGCCAAAGGTGCACAGGACCAGTGTGAAGTACTGTGCGCTACGACAGTGTACAACATCATGTTTTTTGACAATTCAACATCAGACCCATGAAACTGTACCTGTTGCTGATAAATTTGAGCAGGGAAATGTCATTCATTAATCAGGAACTCAACCCTTGACTGCTCAACTAGGGCTGCTGAGCTGTCAGCAGATAAAACTGCAGCTTCAGGTTGTTATAGTCTATAAAGTGTGAAGCACTCAATGAAACATGCATGATACCAACAGTAAAGATGCTAGAGAATCATGAGCTTTCTCTGTGATAAAATCGAAGACAGGGAGAAAATAGATCCGACTCTTTCTGGCAACCCTGGCATGCATCCACACATTACATTGCAGATACCACTTTTCAGTACGCAAGGTTTCTGTGGCACTCTCGTTGCTTAGCATGGATGATTCAGGAAGAAAGCTTCACTCTGTATGCATTTCACGATTACTCGAAGACCGATAATTTGAACTTAAAACACCTGTATTGTTGTATAGTGTTACGTTTTCTGTTATCGGTGAAAGTCAAGTAATTTACACACAATGTCTTCTTTTTTGTCCCCAGTTGGAGGGTGTGAGTGAACCAGTTGTGCTGCAGGTGTTTGTAGCGAATGATGCAGGCAGGGTGAAGCCTCACGGTTTCTACCAGGCGTGCAGAGTGACGGGACGTAACACTACCGCCTGCAAGGAGGTGGACATTGAGGGCACCACTGTTATTGAGATCCCGCTGGAGCCCAGCAGTGACATGACACTCGCGTAAGGGGTTTTGGTGTTTTGTGGATGATTCAGGATCAGTTGCTACTTAAAATGCTTTGTGTGCTAGACATGTTTTCCCTATACTGTGTTGTTTTCTACAGGGTGGACTGTGTCGGAATTTTGAAGCTGCGTAATGCAGATGTGGAGGCCCGTATTGGTGTGGCAGGGTCCAAGAAGAAGAGCACACGTGCCAGGCTGGCCTTCAGAGTCGGTATCCCCCAACCTGATGGATCAACCCTTACTCTACAGGTTCCCTCATCATCCATCCTCTGCAGTAAGTAGTTCAAACACAATATCAATTGAAACAACTAACTAACAAAATACTGGGGAACCATGTGTTTCTTCCGATTTCAGGCGTTTGGCTATCATCCAACATAGTATTTAGGATGATAGTCATAGATGTTTAGGTCTCTTAAGATGATTGAAATGTCTGTTTTGTAACAGTCTCTGGTAAACACTGACCCAGTTGTTATGTGAGTTTTGATTCATTGGCTCTTCTGTCAATTTCCAGCCCAGCCAGCAGGAGTGCCAGAGATCCTGAAGAAGAGTCTTCACAGCTGCTCAGTGAGAGGAGGAGAGGAAGTTTTTATCATCGGAAAGAACTTCCTCAAAGGAACCAAAGTTATTTTTCAGGAGAACATCGCAGGTACTGTGAGCATCTTGGTGTCGTCTGTGTTGTATCACACTGTGATTGTTTGGTTTCTGCATGTAAATTTCTGCCAGATGGTTGAATAAATACGGAGCATTATATGTTTTATTTGTAGATGATAATTCCTGGCAAGCTGAGGCAAAGATTGACATGGACCTTTTCCATCAGGTAAACACAACTGAGTGATATGTATACTTGTTTTTCCATGAATAATATAAAGTGCTGTGTCAAGCCTGCCTGCTTTTGTTGACCATACTCTTTGAGATTTTTTCTGAAGATGTGATCGTCCTTTTGGATCTCTGTTTTCCAGAACCATTTGATAGTGACAGTCCCTCCATTCCACAACCAGTCAATCACTTCTCCAGTTTCTGTGGGAATCTTTGTGATGACCAATGCTGGTAGATCACATGACGCCCAGACCTTCACCTATACTCCAGACTCAGGTACAGCCACTCGTTCAAAATGTTCAGCTCACTTAGGTATGTTCTCTATGATTTTGGCTGACGTGATTATAACATTTTAAAGATACTGTAACCATAGTATGAGGAATAATGCTAACTGCATTGGTAACGCTACAGGATTGTGTACTGTTCACATTTAAATCAGTACTGGTAGCTAACAATACCTTTTTTCAATACTGATACTGTCGATAGGATGATTTGGAAATTACCACAGGAGTACTTTGGGACCTGTTTACAAGATGAGTTTGCTGATCGCAATCACATAATCCTTTTTTCTAGATTTTTTTCAATTATGCCTATGTAGAAAATAATGACTTATTGTGATGATTTTAGCATCTATTATGAAAAAGCTGTCGTGAAAGAACAAGAAAATAATAACAGATATAGTAAGAGGTGCACTTAAATGCAGTTCTTGTCCGTTTGCCATTCAAGCCAATGTTTATTTCAGAGTTTATAGTTGCACCTAAATGTACCATGAAGTCACCTGTCTGTCCTGTGTGTCCCTGTGTGTTGGACACAAACACGGGGACAAACACAGAAGCAGCGTGCCTGTAGATGACACCAAAATGCAGTAGACTATTTTGGTACAAATATCACCTGCAGTTGTGGCAGATAGCCTTCCAGGATTTAATCCCCAAATGGAAAATATACCCGCATTTAGCGCTTAGCAGGTGTTAATTTCGACCCTGCATGACTTGAACAAGCTGCATTGGTGACACAGTCTCTCTCTCTCTCTCTCTCTCTCTCTCTCTCTCTCTCTCTCTCTCTCTCTCTCTCTCTCTCTCTCTCTCTCTCTCTCTCTCTTTATTCTCTAAATTACTCTCTTACTCACCCAGATGCACTCTCGGCTGATGAAATTTGGCAGTGATCAGTTTAAGATGGATTGATACTTGGTTATACCAATGAAAATTGGTTGGTACCATTAAAAGAACTGAGTTTAGTGCCCAACCCTAGTTGTATAAGTCAACATTATGACTTTTTGACACAGGGTTCGGGAGGTTGAGCGCGTTGTCCAGTAATCAGAAGGCCGCTGGTTCAAATCCCCGGCTACCTCTGCTGCATGTCGAAGTATACTTGAGAAAAATACTGAATCCAAAATTGCTCCTGGTGAGCAGGTTGGCACCTCTGCCATCAGTTGTTTGTATGTGTGTGAGAATGGGTGAATGTGACAAGTGTTTTAAAGTGCTTGGAGTGGTCAGTAGACTGGAAAAGCTCTACAGAAATGCAAATGAAAAACCGAGAAATCGAAATCCCAATACATTAATTATTATTATCAGTAAACTGTTAACCACAAGTCAGACTTCAAGTAAGTACTGCCTTCCAGAGACATAAAGCTATCTTGTGTTTCCAATCTTACCCTCAGCTGATGACTCAAACGTCCGGACAGTAAAAACAGAGGGACCCTCCCTGGTCAAGACGTGTATATTTGACGTTCAGATCAAATCTATATCTTCTGAGCGAAATGACTGCTCTGTTCAGCCTTCCAAACGGCAAGAGGACACCCCAATGGAAGTGTCTAGCAATCCACCGCCCACAGATGTCTTCAAGGTACGAAACCATTAATTCTCACGAAGTGGAATCAAATATATTTATTTCAGATTTATTTGGTAACATTTGTGTTTCTTCTCTTTTGTAGCCCTCCCCTGACCCTCTTGTCTCAGTGCAGCAGACCCTGGAGCTCAGCTCTAGTCCTCATCCAGGTGGAGAGTCCTTTCAGAGCCCAATGCCCCTACAACCTGAAGACGTGGAGCTTCCCCAGGCACCCCCTGTGTTCCCGAGCCTGGAGTCTCTTAGCACCATACAAAAGCAAGAGATTTCCCCCACAACTTCCTTCCCAGTGTCAGGAGACACTACAATCCCCCCTGTGACACCAGAAGTCCCTCAGCAATTCCTCAGAGACCCTCAGGACAACTTGCCTCCTGAGAGTTCCAGTAATAGCGGAGGGGTTGTAGTTGTGGCCATGCCCCAGATAGCACCTCCCTCTCAGCCCCAGCCACAACAGTCGCAGGTTACCCTATTCCCACAGGAAGGAGTGGCCCAACTGGAGAGGGCAGTAAGGGAGCTACAGGCCGGAGGTAACACCACACTCCAGCAGGTGTTTGAGGCGGCTGTAGCCCAGCAGCAGCTGAACTCTGTGCTGTACAGCCCCACACCCTCTGCAGACTCCCTTCAGCAGCATGTCCAAGAGAACATGAATAGCCTTCGATTGGGAACCACAGATAATTCACTATCGACACAGCAACAGCTACAGATACAGCAGCAGCAGCAGATACAACAGCAACAGCAGATACAACAGCAACAGCAGATACAACAGCAACAGCAGATACAACAGCAACAGCAGATACAACAGCAACAACAGATACAACAGCAACAACAGATACAACAGCAACAGCAGCAACAACAACAACAACAAATACAGCACCAGTTTCAACAGCATCAACAACTACAGCAACAACAGCAAATCCTTGGTAACCTTCAGCATCAACAACAGCAGCAACATTTGCAGCAACAACAGCAGCAAGTTCTTGGCACCATGCAGATTCAACAACAACTTATATTACAACCACAAGACCAACAGCAACTGCAGCAGCAACAGCAGCAGCAAATCATTGACAATATTCAACAGCAACAACAGTTGCAACAAAATCAGCAACAGCAAGTCCTTAATAACATCCAACTTCAGGATCAGCAACAACAAAATCAAATACTTACCAATTTACAACAACATCAGCTACAGCAGCAGCAGCAACAGCAGCAAAGTCAAGCACTGAGCAGTTTACAACAGCAACAACAACTGCAAGAGCAGCAGGTCTTGGAGAATTTACAGCAGCAACTTCAGGCTGAGCTGCTTCAGCCTCAGATCCACTCCTCCCCGCAAGTTCAGCAGCCAGTGGCCCTGATTGGACAGGCTGGAGATCTGCTAACAATTCAGACCAGCTTCCCAACGCAGCCTCCATCCCACACATCTCCCCCACAACAGCTCTTCCAATCACCCAGGCCACTTGCTGAGACCCAGGGCGCCCAACAGCAGGTCCAGGCAGCCCTACTCCAGAATACACTGACTGTTCTGACAAGTGGCAGTCTCAACTCGGAGCAACAGTCAACAGGGTCAACCTTATACTTGTCCCCAAATCCACAGCCCCAGCAACAGCAGCAGCTGGCATTCATTTCCTCCATGGAGACATCCAACCAGCCCCAGTCTGTTACAATGTTTCAGAACCAACCCCAGGCTCAACTTTCCCAAATGCAGCAACAGAGCACTCCGATGGAGCAGCAGCAGTCTCCACAGCAGAACCAACAACAGCCACCACAGCTCCCCATCAGCCAGCAGGGCTCCTTGTTCCAAAGTATCCCAAATCACCCCCAGGCAAACCCTGGCCCCCAGGGCCAGCTTTCCCAACCCCAGCAGACAGGTCTGCTCCTCTGCACCACAGATCTAAACCCACAGGCTATTCCCCCCACTATTCTCTTCAGCACTCAGACCCAAGGCCCTTCCCCTATGGGGAGCATTAGCGTTGGAATCCCCCAGCCAGACGCAGCAGAGCCCATGTCCTTCCAAGACCAGAGCTCCTCAGGCAGCAATTCGACATCCACTGAGAACCAACAGCAGAGCCTGTTCCAGGAACAGCAGCCAATGCAAGTGGGCCCAAGTTCCAACAGCATCCCGAGCAGTCAACCCGTGGAGCTGTTCTTACCACAGACATCTCTGTCCAGCCTGCAGAGCACTATTGGCTCACAGGAGCTCAACAACCAGGCTCCAGCCCCTGGCACAACCATCTTTGTGGTGCAGAGTGGTGTGGGTGTGGTAGCCAACCCTGGACAGCAGCCCCCAGAGCAGCTTTTCCAGACCACTGTGGGTGGGAATGTGGCTCCACAAGGGCAGGCCAACCTGTTTGTGTTTGGCATCCAGAACGGTAAGAAAATGTTGGTCTGTGTTGAATTCTTGAGTTGTACATGTTGAAATTAGTTGCTCCAGTGTCACTGCCAATGCCTTCCACTGATGTTTGATTATAGTGATTATTTCAATTTCCTCTTCCTCCCAGATTCGCCCCAGCTGCTCAATTCCTCTGGATCTACCTTGCCTGCTCAGAGCCAGCCCCAGAACTCCAGTCACATGCAGCCTTTGTTGGACCAGACCATGGCCCAAGCTGCCCCCTCCATGCCTAACACCATGCATGGCAGCTTGCAGAACACCCTTCAGGCGCAAATGCAGTCCAGCTTAGAGAACGCCATGCAGACCAGCCTACAGAATGCAATGCAGACAAACACACAAACAGCTCTGCAGTCCAGTTTGCAGGCGACCATAGAAACAAGCCTGCAAACTCCAATGCAGACCAGTCTACAGACACAGATACAGAGCAGCTTACAGAATCAGTTGCAGGCATCAATATCTGCATCGTCCAACATGGATAAAATCGAGGACCTACTGGAAAGCCTACAGAAGCAGTGATGCATGTTTGGACCATGAGGGCACTATGGAGAGTGAGTGATATGTAGCCGAAAGTTATACATCCTAACACAAACAAACAGAAAGGGGGTGTGTGGTGTTTTTAGCCAATTCCACAAAACTACGAAAATTTTAAATATTTAAGAATTAAATGCCCCTTTTACCTAAAAACCCAAAATATGAGCTCATGTAACTCCTCGTTTTTATGAGATATTTATAATTATAGCGTCATACATCCATTGTCCTTGAAGTGATGAATCCGCCTTTGTTATTACCCCTCTTGCAGGATCAGAGAGGCACGTAATAACTGCTTTATCCATCAGTCTCAGAAATGCAGTGTTTTGTTTTGTGTTTTAAAAATGTGAGCCTAAGAGATGATGATGATGATGATGATGATAATGATAATGATGATGATGATGATGATAAAAGCCTACCAGGTTTGGTGGAAAAACTGGAAAGGGATAAAGAATGTCAGTGACAGGGAAACGAGAATAGTAACGTGATGGAGATGAGTCTGTAAGAGCAGCTGGAGTAGATAAAACAGCCAGCCATGGAGTGAATAACAGATTGCACATAAGTGTTGGAGATGGGCTGAATCTCATTTTGTGAGCGTGTAAACTCAGAGCTGTCGCGTCTTTCCGAGAGTCTGTGAAATGTGTTTTTGTCTGTTCGCCATGTGGAGCGACAGTGGAAATGCGGGGGGAGATTACCTGGATAAAAACAGGGATGAAATAAAGTCTCAACCACTAAATTTGAAAGGATACTGTAAGATTTCTTTGACAATTAATTAAACCATGTGTTTGCAATCATGATAACAATTTGCCTAAAAACTACTCTAAGAGTAAAAAACTAGTAAATTAAGTACATTTGTAGAATGTTCGGCCTCTCTAACAGAGACTATGAGACTATCAGGAGGAGAAGAGTTCAATATTGTTATGAAGTTAACTCACTCACCAAAATTGGTATCAATACATTCTGGTATTACATTGCAGGGGATTCTCCCATGCGCAGAAAGAAAAGGGACTCTCAAACACTCACAAATGAGATTCAACCTGGTGAATAATGTGATTTGGCCTTTTGACACCTCCCAGTGTTCTCATCCGTTCAGGCCTGGTTTGCAGAAGCCTTCTTGGTGAACTTTAAGAAGCATTCAACTATGTAGTGTGTGTATCATTTTTTGTTTTTGAAGAAGTTGGTAACCTTTACCAGTTTCATGTGGATAGAAACTTTCCACTAGTGAAAATGGAGTGTTGTGTGGTTTTATAAACATTTTATCTCAAGCACTTTATAACCTCTAGCTAATCCTTATATCCGTCCACAGCTCTCTACTGACCCAGCTGAATTTGTACTCGAAAAACGTCCAGTTAAGAAAAAAAAAAAGTCAAGAAAAACAGAAAAAATCATAAAGCAGATGTCTTTGTAAAGGTGGATACATCCTTAACCGAACATTTTTATCATGTCATGTCTGTATTCAATATTTTTGAGGTCTAGGACAACTTTGTATAGAACGTCTGCTCACTGTTGAATTCCTCTTTGTATTCAGTCTCAGTGGTCCAGTCAAGTCTGTCAAAAGAAAAAAAAAAAAAGAAAATCAGCCATTCCCACAAAAGCATTGTCATTTTTCAGTGGTGGAGTGGTAAGTAGGCCTTTTGTGTTTTACACACTGACAAAACACCTAAAAATACTGATTCATTTAGTTTGTGCATTGAAATGAAGGATTTTCGTCATATTGCTATTTGTACTATTTACTGTTCAGTCTGTCACTTGAGACTGTTTTACCTTGTGTTGTGTTAAATATTTAAGTTTTTGTCTCAGTGTTGGTACCATGTGCAGGCTGGCGCCATGTGAAGTTGGCATCCAGTAACCGTCCCTTGTGTTGTGAACAGGGGCTCACTGGTAAATGAAATCTCTGTTACATAGAGGCCGCCATTTTGATCTATGGTGCTATGTACAGGAGTGACGGGCACTTCTGATGTGATGTTAATACATAACAGTTTATACTTCTATATCAAATAGCACTGACATTGATAGTTTTGAAGCAGAGTCGAGTCTAGAGAGCTGGCTGTTGTTGTGGGGTCAGACTGGAGTGCACCCAGGCATACCAAAGCTCCTGTTGTGAATCGTCGTCATCTTGTCTCATACGTGTCCTCGCAAACGCCCTCGTAATGTTTACTCATTTGTACTTACTCATTTAACTTATGCAGCTCTTACATGAATAGCAATTCAGCATGTTGTTTTGTTCAAGTACAAGATTTTTAAAAGATATGTAAAGGTACTTTTGTTTTATGGATCAGTTAATCTCTCATTAACATTTCCACCAATTTGATACTTTACATTTCTCATGACATTACTCTATTTTTTGATGCAAAATAACACTGCTGTACTTTCCATATCGACGACAGTAGCCAATTTGGCGTTATCAAAAAAAAAAAAAAAAGCCAACTTTGAGAATAATTCAAATGTTAGAATAGCATTGCTCACATATGCATTTGTTTACATTTTCATAGTCATACTATTTTTGTCCTGCGGCTGTTAGTGATCCATTTTAAAGTAACTTATCTTTTTTAGAATTTTGTATCCATGTATCAAAATGTAAAGTATTTTTGTAAAACTAAACTTTTTTTGGTTGATGCTCATAGCACAGATTATCATTGCTGGTATGTTGTTTTGGTTTTTTTTTCCTGACATGAAGCGCAGGTTTATTGTGAAGTGTATGATTGAAATTAGAAATGTAATTGAGTTGACATCAAGCAAATATGTTACAACTTAATTCTACCGTTTTAACATTGACTTTACCCAACCTGTATAACATAATACATGGGCTAGGTTTCTTGTGTGTGTGTGTGTGTGTGTGTCTGTGTGTTTTGTTTTTACCTTTTTTTTTTTTTTTTTTTTCTTTTAATGTCATGCATCTCAAATGGCACTTTGACTCATCCATTAACTGTAGGTCAGGTTAGAGCGCAGTAGTGATGTTTCCAAGCATTCCATTCCCTTTGGGTAGGGGAGTTTAAGAGCACATGATGATTGCGATAGAAGTGCGGAACAGTAATGCCTCTTGAAGCCATACCAACACAGAAAGCCAACCTGTGACTTCAGTTTCATGAATGTAAGTTTTACCTCATGGTGTGGACATAGAGCTTGCTCTAAATCTAACATCGGACCAATTACAGTTTTAGAGAACATATATTTTGAGGCAGATGGGGATAGGTGGGGTGGCACCAAATGTCATTTGTATCACTGTACATTTGTCGGATTGTTTTGTCTTGGATCGTGGTGTAATGTCATGTTTTCACGTCCAGTCGTTTTCATTTTGAGCAATCCAGGATGCTCAGTCTGACTCTAAGAATAGCCACTTCCACCTGAGAAAAACCATGTGAGACATGAATTTAATGGTGGTGAAGATAGCACACAAATCTTTACACAATATCGGTTTTGTCCTTTCAGTCATGTTAATGAATATCCATGTATATTTAAATGTGAAATATACTGCAGGGGTATCTTGAATTTCAATTGTGATGCTTTCAACAGAACTTTGTGTGCCTTGATAACTTAACTGTTACTCTGCTGTGTTTACTGGTGTCCCTTTTGTGTCACTGCTATTTGGGTCCTTGTCCTTTTTATTCTGTGGGACTGTTTGACATCAGGACACGTTTCAGTGATTTACCTTTTATTTCTAAACACAAGCATAACCATAGCCCATACCAAGATATATTTTTCAGCATTTTCTCTATTGGAAATCCATCGCAAGATATCAGAGTGAGAACTCTCAACATAATATTGTGCAGCTTCACCAGTGAATTGTCAACTTTTGTTTATTTTCTGTTGAAAGTATTTTTTTTTCCATGCCTCATGAGATTTGTACATGTGAGGTAAAAGGGACGAGACAGTGGAGATTGTTTTATGGAGAGCTTTCTTGTGTTGATGTGCTTGTCAACATTACTATTGTTGCTGTGAAATGCTTGGATCAAAAGGAGCAACCATGATAAATTAACTGTTAAT
Source organism: Sparus aurata (assembly GCF_900880675.1). NCBI lineage: Eukaryota > Metazoa > Chordata > Actinopteri > Spariformes > Sparidae > Sparus > Sparus aurata. The sequence continues at coordinate 8,132,243 of NC_044194.1, read as the reverse complement.
TGCCAATAGTGTGAGCTGTTATCTTGTGTGTAATCAGTTTGCTCACTTTTCCTAGTTCGCTTTCTATTTCACATTCTCCAACAGTTCTGTTGTATCCGTTCTGTGTAGCTTGAGCTTTAGTATCTAGCCTTAAGACCCTGCAGTCGGGATAAAGGTCAACCCCAGTGTGTTATCATACATCTGAACTATTATTAACATGTACTTTGCCTTGGTCTGGACATTTGTATACTCTTCTGTTTATATCTGTAATCCTGCTGCTACATTAAATGAATTAATAAAATCTAAAGCTTCTTGATTTCATTTCTCCATCCTGATTCATTAATATAAGAGGCTCTTATATTTTAATAATCTCTTTCTTATCCTCATAATCAATGCAGTAAATTAATATACTTTAGTTATATAACAAATCTGGTTGCAGGCATTTTGTTTACTGCTATAGTTTACTTATTCTTCTATGTAGAATCTTGTGGAAGAAGGAAAACGGATCATCGGTGTCAAAACCAACATCAAACTCTGGCTTTTTCCTGAGAGCGAGCGCAGCAACCACTATGGCCAGCATAGCAGTAAGTCCCCATATGTGATACTGGTTTCCTGAATCAGGGTCCACAAAATGAAAAGAGTGCAATGGCCCCGCCATCCCAGCGGCACCATGGGCACCAAAGTGGTCCTTCTCGCTGGTGAAGAAGTCCAGGGGGACTGGGAACACGGCACTGACCTCAGCTGGGTTTGGACAGGGACAAAATGATTCATCTATGAAGCCCACCACCGGGGTCACCAGCAGACCACTCTGTGAAAAGAGATGGACATGGCAGGGATGTGAGAAAGAGATTGACTCAAAGCAGCTGTTGCCCTGGAGGGGCAGAAACATTTTTCCTGTCCCACCTTATTGATGATGGGAAAGAGTGTACAGACCACCTGAACCTCATCAGGTGGTAGACCTATCTCCTCCTGTGCCTCTCTCAGGGCTGTGTCCACGTCATCTCTGTCACTGAGGTCTCTCTTCCCACCGGGGAAACACACTTCCCCAGCACTGGTCCTCAGCTACAGATACACACAAGTCGGTCAAATGTTGAGGTAGTTAATAGAGACATTTTCAGTCCTCCTCCAGCTAGTTGACATTCTTCCGGGTTACCTCTTTTGAACGCAGGGTCATCAAAGTGTACAGCTCTCCTTTCTTCACAAACAGCGGGATCAGCACTGAGGCTTTGGGAAGCACAGGTAGATCGGAGAACTTCTGTCCGATGTCAAACTGTTTTAAAATGGCTATTGTCTCCTCTTTCACATGCATGGTAACTGCTCGAGTTTACAGCAAAAGACATAAACACGTTTAATTCACCAAAGTACACTCAGCCAGTCTCGATCCTACACGTGAAAAACACGCGTATCTATAATAAAAGTGTATTGTCAGGCCGGTCAAAGTCTTGAAAAGCAAGTTAATTTCTTCTAACCGGTAAGACAAGTGTAACGTTTAAAGGAGCTGGAGCTGTCGCACGTATTACACGTCACAAGGTGAAACGATAAGCTGACCGCAAAGCTAACGCAAATGCTAACATTAGCAGTACTGGTAACTGGCTTAAAACCACAAACTCCCTATTGCCAACAGTGTCAAATAGTATACAGTAGTTTGTCTCTACGGCGACTCGACTTTCCTCTTATGAAAACTAACTAACCTGAACATACGACGTCGAAATATGACGTCACAACCGTCGACGATCGAGCTTCCGGGTTTGTTAGCCACAATTAGTCAGTTAGCTGTTGAGGCACAGAAGTCACGACTCCGATGTCAATTTTACATTTGCTACTCAAACCCAAGAATAAATGTGACCAAAAAACGGAAATGCAAATGTTAATATGTATGGACAGGAACTTAAAAGTGTATTCTTCTTAAACATGGCTACAAAATAGCAGGTTTTACGTTATAGAAAGTGCAAGAGAAGCAAAAAACAGGATCCAAGGTTTCAACGGGAGTTGTATTGCTGTAAACAGGTCCTTGATGAACACATCAGATATGAAATAAAACATACAGTACATTCCAAGTCAGTCATTTTATGGCATAATGAGAGGATATATACGTATTTTAAGTCCAAAAATAACATGTACAAAAGGCTACTTAATTGACTGACAGTTCACTGAACATAAAGCTGTAGCCTGAGACGTGTGATTTAATGAGCCAGAACAAATAAATTAAATTATTCAATCTCAAGGTACAACTGCAATTTACAGGTAAAGTCTATACACATAGGTCAATAAATACATTAAATTAACAACCAAAATATTCATAATATGACTAAATGATCCCATGTCTTCAATCAGGTGGGAAATAAAATGTTTTTTTAAGTTATTTACAACCCACAAGTCACATTTTGTGGATTCATATGTAGAAAAATAAATAAGATTCAAAACACAGCAAAGCTAAGGAGGGTCATCACAGTGGTCCTAGTCTTCATAGATTCAGTCATCGCCTCTGCAGCGCTGCTCACACTTTGTACTTCTCCTTGGCTTGATCATTCAGTATACAGATGTGCTGCAAATAAAAAATGAATAAAACCAGAGGACAGCGAATGCTTTTGTGTTTCTTCTGTCTAGGAATTATATTTCCGTTGAAGTTCAACATTTAGTGCAGTTAGAATATGTGCTCTCTCCATCTATCATTAAGACAGGAAGTCAATGTACTGTAGAATTTTAACTGCAAACCTCTTAAAACATAAACATTAATCAAAATGATTTGGGTTTTTTTACATAACAAAAACCTTAATTTTTAAATCAGATTTGATTTAATTGGAATAAAGTTACTCTCTTCACCTGGATAGGCTGTTCCTCATAGCAGACATTTTGACAAGTAACCATAGCAAAAGCTCAGGCGTTAATAATGACATTAACCATGGCTCTGTTCAATTCAACTATCCCTGTAAGCCATGAGCCATATATTTAATATGTATTTGATATACATATTTCACACGTAGCATTATTTCCTGTTTGTTCAACAGTCTCCTTTGAGGAAACAGTATTGCGTATATACTGTGCGCAATTCAATTGTAACACCCAATTGAACACATCTATTGAGTCATAAAATGTCTGTCCTCATACTTTTCATCTGAAGCAGTGGACTGCAGCAAACTTACACTGAGATCTCTGAAGTACTCATTGTAGTCCAAAGCGTAGCCCACCAGAAAGGCATCAGGCACCTCGAAACCAATGTCTGAAATAAACATACAGACAGCACCAATGTGAGCCGTATCTAGAAACAGTGCATCTCAAATGAGACATGTAAACAATTACTGAGGCACTGTAGTGAACTAATGTTGCTCTTTTACCATCTGTGTGCGGTGGTGCTTACACTGTAAGTGCTGTGTAGTGTTAAAGTCAAAACGATTACAGTAACAGCTGTCCTTGAGGGACAATCTTAAAGAGATTATCCAACTCAAACCTAAAAGCATTACATAATCACAGACAGGTTGAGTAAGGGGTTATCAGGCTCGTGTTAGTGCGTAAGTGCCGGGCTCGGCTACATTTGAAGTAGATATTCCTGAAATTAATGTTAATCCTGCAGGAATAACACAGCTTTATTAAGTAACAGTTCACCAGCCCTTCAGAGAAGCAGACACACACAAGTGATGGCATGAAATGAGCTCTACAATACATTAATACACAATACGTGTCTCAGTGTAAAGCAAGTAAAGAGGTGCTCACAGTCTGGTCTGTACCCTGAACTCCTCGGGGTCCTCTTCACCAGAAGGCTGGAATGACAAATGAGGAAAATACAGGATATGTTAACAAAAGATAAATTAACCTGTGTGTTGTAACCACAACCTTTTCAGTGCAGGCTTTAATTCTAACTGACAGGACTGGTTGTCTTGATAAATCCCACAATACCTCGGCCAAAACAAAATTCCTTTTCAAAGTTTAAAAGCTGCAAAAACAGAAAGCAGCTATTATTTTTTAATGCTGTTATCACAAGATCGCAGATAAATTATTTGATCATCTTGAGATCACAGAGCTCTTTTTCTTATGACAGCAGGTTAATTATGTCGTTATCGAGAAAAGAACAGGCAGATTTCTTGAGATAACTAAATAATTTAGATAACAGGATGATTCTGAAAAGCTCAAAAATGACCGGTTCATTTGATCAAACCTGATTCAGGCATAATTCATTATCGAAGGGGTAAAATGGGCATAAATGCGTAGTTCTCTATGCTGCAGACAGGCCGGTCTTGTTTTAAAGTAGATAAAGACAAGAGCATCTACATATGCTGGCATGGCACTGCGCTCTGATAAACATACATTAAGTACTCAGAGGAAACAACCTTATCTCAGGATAACAAAGCTTGTTTTTTTGAGAGAACGGAATTATTATTGTTTGATCTAGAGAACAAAAAAAGAATAATTGCAAGTGTGCCCGTTCTCAGCTCCTGCAGATATCAACCTCTTTGTGTGTTGTTTGTCGTTTTGTTATTTTTAAATGATAGATGCAATGTAAGACACATAATACAGGCTAAGATGTGCCAGTGAGTGGAGGCCAAAAGAAGCCAAAAGAAAAGCTCAGTATGATCTAAGATTATTCTTAATTACTGAAAACTTGTTTGTGGGGGCGGCATGGTGGGGCAGTGGTCAGCACCCTGCAGTCCAAAAGCATGCAGGTTAGGTTAATTGGCATCTCTGAATTGCCAGCAGGTGTTATTGAGAGCCTGAATCGACTGTTCACTATATACAGCCGGGATTGACTCCAGCCCCTGTGTACCACTCAAGGTCAAGCCATTACATCTAACAGATGGACTGATATTGATCCTGGAAAAATAACATACCTTGCTACCTACTGTATTTGTTTTTTCTGCCATAGACTGTAGATGAAGATCTATATAAAGAGGTACATTTATATACAGTACAGTATATGATTCTCACTCTGTGTAAAAAATATTTCCAAATGAAAACAGCTGACAGAAAGCTCTACAAACATTAACTTTGAGCACCACAAATAAAATGATATGCACCTCTGTTGTATTGGGCTAGCAGCAGAAATGTCTGCGGCAGATATCACAAGACCGCAGCAGGAACATGGCCTGCCTGCATGACTTGATACCACAATCGCAAAGTGCAAAATGTTTTGGTGAGAGAAAGAAAGAGAGGTCATTTAAGTCTAACTTGCATTTAAACAGATCGATCAGGGCAAGTTCACAATTGTTATTCACAATGGGAGTTAAGCAAGAGACGCTTTGGCAATAAAATTACCACACGGCCGACATCACAGCAATAGGAATTACTCAACCCATATAGAGCAGGTCACATGAAAACGATCTTTATGCAAGCATCAGAGCAGGCCCACGTTGCTTCAACCCATTTCCTGTTTCAACCAGCTTTCAGGAATACTTTAGAGAGGAGGCTTCTACCTCCACAGTGCAGTTAATAGTGCAGCAGATTAACTCTTAAGCTGCTTCCTCCCTCCATCACATTACATCTCTAATACAGTCCTAAAGGGGAGCGTCCATTACCTAAGAGCACTCTCTCTGGTGACAATACAGCCAGTTATAGTGGAGGTCTATGGTTCAGTTTCCTGGACTGTAATCTGAATCTGATGGTGCCTACCTTACGACTTTAACCATCTTGGGATTACATTCACTCAGCAGAGACAGTAGCGTCTGCATCGTCCTTCCCGTCTCCACTATATCCTTTTTATAGTGCAGGAAACAGGAAGTGGTCACATTATAGTGGAGGCATAAACAAGAAGAAGCAGTACTTACAGTAAAGGGGCACCATGTCGTTGTGGAGAAGAAATTCAAACTCAGCATTTTAATTTTCACAATATTAAGGAGGTAATAGTACCACATTTTTCCATAACTGAATAAACACAAAGGAAAATAAGTTCTCCAGAACACTGTTTAAAGATAGAAAGGTGGCAGGGTCCGCCACATATAAACAAAGTAAAACAGTATGAAACTGTGTTGTCCTTTAAAAGGTCAGTTCTTTTATTCAGTTTATTCAGTCATGAAAACAAAAGACAGTTTGTTTATTTAGTTTGATTATTTTCAATGCGTAAACAGTCTATGAAGATCTTTCTCCTTTGATTCATATTTCTTCTCCAAAATTACTTAATGCACCTTTAAAACATACAACATTTATGCAGCACAGACGTTTTATATCCAATTAGTTTTACACTTAGCATTAAAATTAATATTAACTGTGTATCCCTTTCAGGCGCTGTATTGATATCATCACGATCAATACTGCAAATCAATGAGCTGGACTGATGTTGCATGCAAGCACCTTGTTTGTTGTTTACTAAATTAACCAAAGACAGTCAAACAGCTTTTAAAATGAGTTTCCAGAAAAAAATGATTATATATCACTGAATAAATGTACATATACTGATTTTATCCTTATTGTCCAAACATAACACAGAATAAAAATGATTGAAAATTAGAAGTCTTACCTCCACAATCAAAACGTTCTGCAGAAAATAAATAAAAGAACAGTTGGTGAAGTATGCAGTTATACAACCCTGTGTGGTTTAAGTGTATCTTCTGTAGACTAACCTTGCCTGAGAGACTCGACAGCTCATCCCCGCCTATGACTTTGACACTGTTTGTTGACTTGTCATTCTGGAGGACACAAAGAAGAGACGACAGTGTGGTTACAGTTTGGATTAACCTTGTCTAATTTGCAGTAATAGAATTACAGGAGAACACCTCGCCACAAAATCTACATCACACTTTATTTTTTTAAATGTCTGCACATTGCACCGCAAATCTCTACTCTTTGAACCCAGCAGTGAGTGACTCAGTTCTGATGAAATAAGATTGCTCTCATTTGTATTTTCGCCCAGCACCACATCACACAACTCACATCAGCACAAGTGGCTCCGGGAAATGAAATGAGAAAAGGCAGCTTACACAGTAGCTCTTCACCCTAATGAAATCCACCGTCAGCGGGACTGATTTATCGCTGTTCTGATTCAGTGCTTTGATGTAGTCCAGGAGGTCTGCGAAGAACTTGTAGCCCCCTTTCAGCACACACAAAGCGACGATGTGGTGTCCCCCCATGTCCCGGATTATGTCCCGGGCCAGACGCTCTGTCCTGGATCAGACAGTTAGAAGGCCGGGAGGAGTAAGAGAAACAGATGCATTGTAAATTACTGTGCAGTGTTCAACCTTTACATGATAATGCACTTACACATGATTGCTTCCACAGCACTACTCTGGGCATTTAATCACTCCACAGTCAAATGCACCTCAGGATGTGGGCCGCACTGATTTGTCAAACAAAATACAGTGCAGCGCTCTGCTGTAATCCTGGCACACACCGATGAGAGTGTGTGTGCGTGTGTGTGTGTGTGTGTGTGTGTGTGTGTGTGTGTGTGAGTGTGAGAGTGTCAGATGACTTAACAGAAATATAATAGGAGTGTGTGGTGATTGGTGGTGCTGCTGTTGACTGGTTCACCTGTCCATGATGAGTCCATGGGGGATGATCACCTTCTCCAGGTCGTTCTCGTAGTGTCTGGGGACGCAGAAGAGGTCCAGCTCGTGGCCCTTCTCATCATCGGCGATCTGGAAACAAGAAGGGAGCCACGTCTTCAACTGGCACTGACAGGTTTAATCACGGTGAGGTGAAACACTGGAGCCTCTCAACCACCTGTTTATCCCCCCGCCCGCACCTGACACGCGCTCAAAACACTGATCGGGGTAAAACAGGCCTAGCGCACACGAGCACAACCACACCCTGACAAGTGCACAAGTTATCAATGAACACCAAACAAACACACCGCAGCAGGCGCGACACTTAACAGCCCTCACCTGCAGATACGAAGCCATGTTTCCAGCGCTCGTCCGTCCTTATTCAGTCGCAGTGAGGGATCTGAGGAGTCATACTCAGGTCCTGAGAGAGGGAGGAGTGAGAAACAGGGAGCAGAGAGGAGAGAGGAGGGTTTGTTGACTTCAAGTGGAACTAGCTTCTCTCCTCCTCACCCACTGCTGCTGCTGCTGCCGCTGCTGCTGCACATGCGACGCTCCTCCACCGGGGTTTAAAGCGCTTACGTCAGAATCCAGTTTACCTTCCCAATAATCTGATTTGCCCGACACAACCTGAGCTTAAAAACGCTGTTTATCCTGGTTACTACTGCTCCCGCTGCGTGCCTCGGTCACTGTGGCGGAGACGGAGCGCGAGCGTTTGACAGAAGCTGCAGATGACGCAGTTTTAAAAATATAACGGTCGGCCGTTACGCGCGAGGCTGCTGCTTCCTGTGTCCGCTATGTGCTTTTATTTTGTAAACCCACTCAGGAAAACAGTACAGCTGAGCTACACGACATCTTATGTGTTATTTCTATCATTTAATTTACTAGAATCATATTTTTTTTTCATTACTTTCTAAATCATATTGTAAACAATTTAGTAACTGAGAGCTCCCAATAGCGATATACCGATATTTATTATAATCGTGATATTTACAAATAAAATATAGATATAATGTTAAAAAAAAAAAATACACACATACCATCATGTAAATTACATAATACATCACCATTTAAATAACTTCCCTTTCTTTCCACTCTCACCTTAAGGCTGGTTGCCATAAAATCGATAAATAAATTAAAGCAACATTATATAACTGTTTTAGAATAGCCTTTCTTAAAGTGTGGTTCAAGAGCCCCCTAGTGGTCGAAAATTCATGTTTTAAATTAAGTGTTTCACTAACTCTTTTAACCCTTTTCCACTGGTCCGAAATCTCTCTTAAACCCGTTAAGATCAGGAATGTGTAAACTCTGCATTTAGATCAGGGTCAGTTGACCCTGCAGTAGGCCCGGGTGGTTTTCACCTCGGCTCGGCTTTGGTCTAAACATAAGACCTAGACTCGATGTTGTGGCTCTGAAAATACCTGAAACGCCAACTGAGCCGGCTAACTTGAGTGCGGATAAAAAATAATCTAATCCTGCAACTCTTCTAGACTTTTCAAATGTTATTGGATCGAATGGGTCAAATTATGATAATAAAATGAGCCATTTCACAGGGGTAGTGAGGCTCAAAGTAATTTATCCACCGTTTCACAGACAATTATTTCACAATGGGTGTACTGACATTTTCTCTCACACTGGTATTAAGATTAAGTCAAAAATGAGTCAGCCAAAAATTCTCCAGTTTGGAGCCGGACATTTCTACACAGATGTCTCCATTCAGTTAATTTAGCTATAATCTGAAATAAATTGGTTATTTTGGGGGGATGTTGGGGCATGACTGCTAGGTGGTCTGTGAGGTTTTGTTTCACTTGTTAAGTTATCCATGGTCTGAAAAATGTTGTGAAACACTGCTTTAAACTAACAGCTTCAAAACCATGTTGATGGAGTCTTGTGTCAGGGCGAATGGTGCCTCTGTCTCAGTCACTTGTTTCTGCACTACGCAAACTGCCAATTTTTACGTAATAATGCTTTAAATGTATTTGTTTGCTTTCTTTGTTTGGGGCTCGATAATCGTGTTGTGAAAATCTGATACCATAACAGCTCTACTGTGAATCATATCACATGATCTTAACCAGCAGATCAGCATTCAACTTTCATATTTATTGCTATTAAATGTCTTATTTTCAAGCTCAACATGTGTTGATGATATTGTACTTAATCATCCTGCCAATGAGGTAAATACAAATTTGAGGTAAATTATAACTTGCTCTGACCTCTCTCACGAAGTGCTATTACCATGTTTTATAATATTCTAACTGGTAAGTACATTAAAGCTACTTCGCTTTTAATAGGGTCTGTCTAAATCAGGTTCTCAGGAAGATAACTTGTCCTCAATTTCATTTCAGTGTCTAATTTGGCAATCTGAGCTTTACTGAGTTCATACTACTCTGTGGGGAATATTTACACTCACACTTACTCTCTCTCACACACTCTCTACATCTGTTCAGTGCTTCATAACTCCATAAAAAAAGTGATCTCAAAACACAAATCAGTCCATCTGCCTACTGGCCTCTCTATAATACAACAATTTACCAGCTGTTTTCAAATTAGATGGATGAAAAAAGAACAGTAAAAACTGCAAAAACAACACATTTTTTAATATGATCCCAATTTAATGAGTTATACAGAAACAAAACATTTTTTTTCCATATATCAAAAAAGCAATACCAGGTGTTATACAACACCAGGAGCATGTTCTCATAGATCAGAAAACCATAGACGCAAACATCTCTGTACGATAATAACAGTCTTTATGAGTGCCACTTGTGACAGTGAGGCCAAATCTCAAATGACACCCCTCCCCATATAGATGCCTACTTTTAGCCTGAGACCCACATACAGAGCTGTGCCTGTGGGCAGAAAGTAGAGCACCATCCAGATGAAAGCCATGTGATTTGAGAGAGGACCTGAGAGGAGGAACACTCATTTTTTCTTCTTCTCATCTTTCTTGGCACCATCCCCTTTCTCCTTCTCCTTATCTTTGTCCTTGTCATCTTTTTTCTCCTTGTCATCTTTCTTCTCTTTCTTGCCTTCCTCCTTTTCCTGTCCTTCCTTCTTTTCTGCGTCTCGGTTCGAAATCTTGTTGTTGATCAGGTTGTGCAGAGCCACCACAGAGCGAATGAGCGAGGCCAGGTAGACCACCAGCATCTGGTCGTTGGTCTTAAGGTAGAAGGCTTTTGTGAACTCCTAAAAAAAAAGAAAAAAATACAAAGTCATGAGATTCTGCATCACAAAACCATGTCTACAGCAACACAAAAACTCCAATCATATTCATGAGATTATAAGTGAACTAATTGTGGTGCAATTTTTCGCAGGGATTAAGATACTATTTGACCAAGAAGAGTTTGAAATGGAATCATAAAAGCAGAACTATGGATCAAACACAGATCTGGACTTTCCAGGTGTGAAACATGCAGGTCTCGATCTCTACGGACTTACTGATGCCATTGTTATGTTGGATAATAACAGAACTGCGTGCAAGAGTTGTTTTGGTTGTTAAAAATTTAATCCATAAATAAACTCTAGATAACTGAATCAAATTCATTAAAACTATGGAACTGATAAGTTCATCACAAGATTTAGTTAGTTTTAAACATTAACATAAAAATACAATTCATACTAGTTGACATTGGGGCAGAAATGTGCTGGAGCTGTATGTGTCACACTAAACTCGACTCAGTTTGCCCTCCAGTGGATAAAACAAGAAGCTCGGTGAGTGATTTTTTCCCCCATTCATTTCGTTTCCCTCATTGGCAGTTATTGTAAATGTGTGGCAATTACAACTAGTGTGCCAATGTTACCCCAACTAAGTGCTGCCGCTTTAATTCACTGTAAAACTCCACCTTTCAAAATCACATATAAGCAAACTAAACAGAAAAAAAATGTTGTGCACATATCACTCAAGTTAAGTAAACCAGCCTCACTGACATTCAATAGATTGACCTAAATTTGGAAAAATAATGTAATGATGTAAATGTGCTTCAAATACAAACAACTAGTGATATGTAGATTTATAGGGGCCAATGTTCCGAATTTTTCTGATAACTCATGTCCGTGTTTTGTGTCAGGTTGCTGATAAAATGAATTAATTTTAAAATGTGCCACATTGACTCTGATGCAGCACCCTTCCGTCTGTAGTCAACATTCTGTGGTCTCACTTAATGGCCCACCTACAACACCATCTGAATGGTTACATGTCATACTAGCCAGTGAACACTGAAATATCTGTATCTGCAAAGTAACTAGTAATTCAGGCTATCAAATAAAGGTAGCGGAGTTGAATGTGAAGTAGCGAACATATCGGTCGATCCCTACAAACAACTTACCAGTAGATTTACGTCTGGCAGCAAGTTGAAGACATCCTGCAGCTGGTAGATGATCTGATGATTGATGGGAAGTTTGCCTGCTGTCACTCTCTCCAGGTAGGAGCGGATGTCCAACAGTTTCGAGTTAAGTCCCTTCAGGCCGTGAACCTGATTTGTGATGCGTTGTGACAGAGTGCCCACTGTGGTATCCTTGATATCTCTGTAGATTGTACATAATACATGAATGGACATGAGTATGAATGTCTCAATATTTTTTGCAAGGAGTTTTTCATTTTCATCAATGTCTTTGCAATTTTGGTTATCATAATTAAACAGTAGCAGAGTTGCATCATTTACTGTGATCCCATCATTTACTACGGTGACTGATGGGTGATTAACAGTGGAATAAAGTGTGTGAATCAAAGGTTTATTTAGTACCTGAGCAGGTGCTCCACACCCACTTCCTCCGCTTCCTCAGCTCCAATCTCACTGGTGACATGTTCAAATGTCTTGGATGTTGGAGTGCCATCCTAGAAATAATTCATTAAATTACAACAATGAAAGGAATTCATACTCACTTGAAAACCAAAGTTTGTTTTTTAACTACAAGAAGAGAGCAAAGTCAGGAGGACAGTTTAAAAAAAAAGTGGTTTTCTATCTGCTTCGATTCAATGAATGATTCACTCACGTCGTGTATTTCCTCCACGGAGATGTATGCTTCTGTGGGAAGACCAAGATCTTTGGGCTTCACATCTATAATGACTAACACCTGGTGGGATAAAATAGAAATATACGATTCAGTTATTCAACATCAGAATAACTGAGTTGGACAAGGTGATGCACATTAAGGTGTAGTGTTGCACAATAAAACCGATACTAGAAAGGTACCGCGGTACCCAGCCGTTAAAAACAATACTTTCTCACGTTTTATTAGTATCGGTACTTCATGAACTTTGTGCGACAGCGGGGCAGCGTGTATGTGTGCAGCTTCTCTCCGCATCCTCACTGCCTGCAGCCAGAGTGGGCGTGGTCTCATAGTGACGGACAGTCATAGCAGAGCGAGACAGACGTGTTGGCTCTCTTGGTCATTACGGATTTACAGCATCGTTTACAGACGGGCTTTGTGGAGTCCGTGGGCTTGCCCTTACTGTCGGCAACGTAAGCGAGATATTTCCATATTTCGCTCCGTGCGTCTGCTTTTTCAACAAGCCTAGGACGGTCGGCAGGAGCACTCATGCCACTTTCAGCTGACAGACATGCGGACTTGTTTAAAGAGCTTAGCGATAGATAACATAACGTTAAATATCCCCCGGATGTAAATCAAGCGAGTTTTTTTTTTTTTTTTGTGACAAGCGAATTATTTTCACCATCAGAGCTGCACGAGGCAGTCAGGGGTAACTGTTTAACAGTCCGATGTGGTTCCACACATCTCTGTATGCAAACACAACGTTAACACTGGTAACATGAACTTTACCATAACATGGTATGCTGATCAACAACACCACTTAATTATCTACTTTAAGTCAATCAGTACTAGTAATATAATCATAGCATGTACATTTTTGTCAATAATTAATAATATATATTATATTATATAATTAGAAAATGGTGTGATTAGAGCACAGACCTCCACCAGATCTGGGTCATTTGTGTTGTACTTTAGTGCGCTAATGTAGTTTGCAGGCTAATAATCCAGGGTTTGAACTTTAGCAACATGATATGCAAATTGCAATTTTACAGTTAATGTCATTTAAGTTCATTATTTTTATGCCGAATAAAATTGTAGTTAATGTGCTGTTATTTTTTTTTCTACTACTGGCACTGAGCTTTTAATGAAAAATCAGGTTATTTAATAATCTCTGAGAGCAAACAAGACAAATGAACAAAACAAGAAGACACTTGTCTTCTTGGATACAGAAGCTATAAAGCTCAGCAGCTTTTACAAATATATATATATATATATATATATAAAAAGAAATAAATCATTTAAGTTCCACATTCTGTCATCTAAAAATCATGCCATTACTTTTGATGTTTTAGTTTTCCACTGCGGTATCGTTTCAGTATTGGTATCGGGATATTTTAGGCAGGTATCGTACAGAAGTCATAATTTTGGTATCGTGACAACACTATTAGGGTGTTAAAACAGGCAAAGTAGTTACATACCGAGTTGGTACAGTATTGCTTGATGAGCTCATTGATGGCAATGTCATTCTTGTGCAACTTTGGTCCTGTGTGGTACCATCCGACTATTCTTTCTCTGGCTGAAAACAAGAGAAGACAGTGATTCAAACGTATCACAATCAAGTGAAGGCAACTGATTTACATGGATGTCTGCAGTGTCTTTACCGTTAACTTTCTTGAACATGCCATACATGTTCTCCAAGTAGTCGTGATCGAGGAACCAAACTGAGTCGTCTCTGTCATCCTCATCAAACGGCACTGGAAAGAACATTGACAATAGATTAATGAAGTGAAAAATGCTGTTAAACACATATTTAAATAAATCTAATAGGCAGCTCTACCAATTCTATATGATTGCCAACAACTCCGTCTGTGAGCAGTACTGTAGTATTCACTGCGGCTCAGGAGAGAGCTTTCAAGAGTCTAAGAAACAAATTCTGACCTTGTCATCTGGCTTTACTTGCTGCATTACAAACTGGGATGAGTGAGGTTTGAAAGATGTGTTTGTATAGCTGTCAGGGATTCATTGTATTGTTTCATTATTGGATATGAACTACTAGGGACACAAATTCAGCAGGCTCATCTTTCTATTATTATTTTTTTCATTCATAACTGCTCTTTACTCAATCTGTTTCTCCCAAGCCCCCCAAATACTGTCAACATGACACTCACCTGCAAAACTGTTTGAGACGTCCAGAACTTTTTTCTGCCATGATCCCAGAAGGACACCAACCACTCGCTTCTGGTTGCCAACTTTTCCTATCCTGTAGAAGAAAACGTCAAATGAACAGAACAAATCTTGTTAGTTCACCATAGTTTTGTCCGAAATGAATGGCATTACTCATAAACATTGACTGAGTCATTAGCTAGCTAGGTTTCTACTGTAAGCTAAGCGAGTGCTCAACTCTTCATGTCGTCCATATCACAAGGCATAAACGCAAACTCACTTTATTAGAATGTACGTACTACAACTATAATTAATCTAACTTTGTTCTCAATTAGTGTAACGTTATTAGTTGAACCCATTATGTTTGAGAGCGCCGGCTAGCTAACCTGATTCCACTGAGCTAACTAGCCGGGCCATGTCTGCATTCACTCTAAACGGTGCTCTGACTCAGCAGGGCTACCACTAGCTTAGCTTAGCAGCAACGTTCCGTTTCTGGCAATTTTAACCTCCAACCTTTGCAAAGACTGAACACAAATACCAAACGTACTGACCTGTTAAAATGATCAACCACGCTGAGCAACACCAAGGGATGTACGACCACATTTTCCACCGCTAACTCCGGCATTTTAGCAGTCAAGATAAACAGCACAAAACCAGCACCTCTTCACAATGACGGCTACGCTACACTTCCGCTTGCGCTCGACGTCACTTCCGTTTCTCTTGGCAACAGAGAGACGCGGAGAACAAGCAGAAGAGTTGAGGCGCAGAGCTGCTCACCGACAAAATGGTAGGAGGCGAACACGTAAATTAATGCTGTTTTGTATCGGAATTGCTTTATGTTTTGCATTTATATTCAACTGTGCCATTTAATGATACACGTATTCAAATTTACATGACCGTTAGATTACAAAAAACATTAGAATTGCATCAATTATTTTAGCTAGGTGTGATGTAGCCTAGCTTAATTTACTTGGTAGTTAACTACAAGATAACTTGTCTGAAGTGAAATCAACTGTTTTAAATTCGTTGTTTATTACTGTCTTGGTCGCAGAGTCATAAGTGGGTGCTTTCGTTAAAAACATAATATAATATAATATAATATAATATAATATAATAATAAATACTGTTGTTGTCATTAGTGTTTCTCTGATTTCATTTTGTCCTGCAGGCTGAAGTTGATGACACACTGAAGAGGATCGAAGCCCAAAAAGGTGTGATTGGAACAATAGTTGTTAACGCAGATGGTAAGCAAGCGTGCATGAATGTTAAACACTGCAGTTTTCTCTGATGCAACGTGTCTAAAATACAGTCTGACTGTGACGGTTTTTATCTTCTCAGGTATTCCCATCAGAACAACTTTAGATAACTCCACAGCAGTTCAGTATGCAGGGCTTCTTCGCAACCTCACGATGATGGCCAGGAGCACAGTGAGGGACATTGACCCTCAGAACGACCTCACCTTCCTCCGCATCCGCTCCAAGAAACATGAGGTCTTGGTTGCACCGGGTGAGTGTGTAGTAGTGACATTGGTATTGTTGATGTAATGATGACATTTAATATTATCTGAGCCAACAGCTGTACAACTCTTGACTCTACTGTTTTTATAATATCTGTACCCTCGTCGTCTCTTCTGCAGAAAATGACTTCCTGCTGATAGTCATCCAGAACCCATGTGAATAGCTGCTGGACATTTCCATGAGAGCCAGCCTTTGTTTGGTCACATGGTTGTTATTTATCCAGCAGATCTTTATCCACAGTGTTATGTTGCTCCATTGCATAATCCCTCTTTTTCTACTTGGGACTCTAGTGTGTTGCCTTAATCCACATAGTGCATTACTTGTTTTAACTTTTGTCTTTGTCTTTGTGATATTCAATAGATCTCTGAAATAAAGCTGTTCCAATACTTACCAGATCACTCCTGCTCATTCTGTTTATGCACAGATGCATCAGTAATTGAGTGAAGAACATTAAAAGGAAAGAGGATAAATATAACGATGTTAAACTAGCCTTGATAAAGTCCTTATCAAGTTGTTTGTATGCTACATCAAGTTGGCAAGAGGAAAAGATCCAAGAGAGATCACTAACAGGCATCAGATGAAACTTAAGGTGAGTCTTTTATTCAGCGGTGGAATAATATAAATATTAAGATGCTTTTCTTGAGTGAAAGTAGTGCTATCACAGTATAAAAATACTATTGCATACAAGCCCTATATTCAAAATGTTAGTAGCAAGTAAAAGTTATTATTATATGCTTAGACTATCAAAAGCCAAGTGCTTGTTATTCAAAATCAGCCCTGTCAGTGTTCTTGTATCATGTATTGGATTTGTAACGATTGGTGCAAGTATTAGCAGCAATGAATCTGGTCAAGATGGAGTTAATGCTGACTACTTACACTGTATGTAGTTTTATCAGTAGTGAGGATCATATTTCATAAATGTAATTTGTCAAATGTTAAAGGCACTGCACACATATGTTCCAGCCAAACAGGTGTTTTCACTTGTGTTGCCTTATTAATGCTGCACTTGACTCACCCTGACCTGTCCTGAATCTACAGAGTGGACAGTGAAAGCGTTGCTGTCAGTAATTTATTAACTTTATTAGCAGTTGAACACAAACGTCTTCTTCATGTTTATTGCCAGATAGCCTAACAATGCTTCATTTTACAACCCGTGTTGGTTTTGTTTGTTTTTTGTGATTTTTTCTTTCTGTAGCCTCAATCATTATTTGACTTCTACAGAAGACAGATATGTTCAGGAATTCAGGAAACACGGAGCTGATATGGAAAGCCGATTATCACCCATCCATACTGAACCTGTTCAGCCAGAGTGGAGCGTAATTGGGCTATTTTTTTGAGCATAATGGTGAAATATATATTTTTTATAGAGACATTTTAAATGGCGCAGATAGTGCCAAAATGAAATTCTGCCCGAGTGCTCCGTAGTAAAACCTCCCTAATTTTGTTCTGATTCAGTTTATTAGCATAAAGGTTGGCAGAGGTAATGTTCAGATGTTTTGCTATGGTTTGCTACAGATTTGGAGCTGCAGCTGCATCATTCCTCCAGGATAATCATTCTAAAATTGTAATTTAAAGAAAGAAATCCTTCATTTATGCTGTGTGCCAACTTAATTTTCTCAGACGTAGTGACATGTATACTTACACTAACACACCTGAACAAATATTTCAAATGTTCCCTTCATTATGATACCTTGATTATTCAAATAGACCTTGTAGTTGCAGAGATACACTCTGTTAATTATAGAGCAGAGACACAAAATTGAGGCTTAGTAATTAACAGGTTAAAGAGAGCAAAAAATAGACCAATTTTAAATGTATTCACTACAGGAACATGAACTCTGCCGTTCAAAGACCACAGTCTATTCCCTTTCTGAGGCCACAAAATTATCATATGTCTAAATGTTGAATATGATGTATTATGTGAAGGAATGACTTATGTTTCTGGTCGCCCCAACTCTTGTACTGTTACATATCTATTGTAAAGGAAAATCTATCTCTCCCCAGACACGTGACAATGACAGACAAAAGACATTTTACAAATATTTTAATGTAAATTTCCATCAGAATTTACAGCAATATATGTTAATAAATAATTCATCACACTTATACATCCCAAATAATACGTTACATAACAACTGATTGAAACAAATATGCAGGATTTCACAGAAGGTTTGTCGAGGAGACTGAACAGGTAACAGGACGGTCAGGTGATTCTGGGACATTGCTACTGTAACTGGCGCTTGTGGGAACGGGCTCCTGGGATTTTAATATTCAGAGGGAGAGAGGCAGAAAATATAAATTTCATGTGACATTGCTTTATCTGGCTTGAACAAAAATAAATCTCATCAAAAGAGCAGAGCCGGTGCAGTTTATTGTTATCCACAGAAGGACAGCGTCATTTTTGATGTGTACGTCGCCCCTAAAAACAATTAGAGAACAGTTTCAAGTACTCGAAGAGCATCAAGAGAAAAGATGTTGTTAATTAGTTTTGACACAGTCCTGAAATGGAACTGAATAATAATTTGGCTTTTTTTTTTTTTTTTTTGATTCCACAGCAAAAATCAGTTCAACTTCTTCACAATAATGCCACAATAAATCACCTTCAGCCAGGTGAAAACATTTGTAAGTAATTCCGATTCTCTAAGAAACGTGAAGGATGATGCAAAAAAGGCCTTTTTAAAAAAAAAAAAAAAAAAAATGGTTTCGTTCTCTTCAAGTTTGGTCAACGTTTATAGGCATGTGGAGTGCTGAGGACATAAACCATCCGAACTGACAACTTGATTTGAATGTTGTGAGACAAAGACTGATGTCATGCTGTCTTCCATCCCCAGTGCATCTTGGTCAAACCCCCCCTCTCCCCTAAACATTTTCGACATCACGTAACATTTCTCAAATACAACTGTCCTAACATCCTTCATTTTCTAAACATTTTTATTATTATTTTTTTTAATTCTGACCAGCAGCAGTTTGAACGAAACATATGGCTTCCCCACGAGGAACGGTTAAAACAACAAAACATACAAAAATTCTTCATCTATCGCGAGAGACTTTACTGATGGAAAATGTATTAAACCTCAAAAAAACTTCATCGATACCATTTGCCTTTATATAGATAATATCTTTTTAGATGTTTTCTTCACCAGCACACAGACTGCTTCCTCCGTCACGTACGGTGCTCAGTACAACGTTACACCACGCAGAGGACTGTAAAGTTTCCCCTCCAGTCCCATTTCAAGTGCATCCTGTCAAGTTTAAGGCCTGAGGTGTGCTTTGATTCCTTGACTCCTGTTTTCATTCTCTGAGTATTAACCAAGTGACCGCTTAAGTCTCTTCTCATTGCTGTCCAGAGAGGCTACAGATTTGTGCCGAGTGAAACATCTCATTGGTGTGAGTCAATAAACTGATATAATAAGAGCTAAATGGTAGAAAGTCCTTAAAGCTGTCTTAGGACTAGCAGGAGTGGTTACAGTAACTCTGACGGAGATGCTGTTTCACCTACACAGTGCTGGGCAGAATGAGAGAGAGAGTGTGAGTGCCCAGCCGACACGGCCACCATGGTTTTTACAGCTACCGTGGCAAACCTGGCAGGTCATCAGTTGAATCTGGAAACCAGTCAGGTAACATAACTGACGGGCCAGAAGCGTAACAAGACAAGGACCGGCTCCTTCAAGTGCTTCGAGTGCAGAGAGTGGTCTGGCTCCAGTCTGTCTTGTTTCCTGTTACTGATCCTTCGCTGTCAGATGCGTTTCAGTCAGAGAGTGGGTGTCGGAGGTCACCTCGGTGTGTGCCCGTTCACTTGGCTCCTGCCCCAGTGAATGTTCGGGAGCGTCAAACACCTCCTGAAGTGCTCGAGCTGGGCCTGCAGCCTCTCCCGCTCCTCTCTCACCTTCTGCCTCTGACTCACCAGGTCCTAGAGGACGGACAAGACTCTCATTAGAGAAGCAAGACTTTCGCTGACAAAACAGGAGTACACACAGCAAACGGGACCACTGTAGAGCAGCAAGTAATGATTGTCGGATTAATCGTTTTATCTATAGAGAGTCAGAAATTAGTGAAAAATGTCCATCCCAGTTTCCGAGGTGATGTCTCGAAGATACTCAGCTAAATATGACGCAAAACTGAGATAAGAAAAAAAACGTTTTCTATCTTCCATCATCTTTTACATGACAAAATTACTGGTGATTATATTTCTGTCAATCGACTACTTGATTAGTCGGCTGACAGTTGCGGCCCTTAGACACCGACTTTAAAAGACACAAAGAGGCAGGCGCACAGGTACGGCCTCGGATACTTACCCCCATAGTGAGAGAGAGCTGCTCTGCAGTCCTGGTCAGGTTGTAATTCTGTGCTTCGAGTCTTTTACACTGACTGTGAAGAACCTGCCTCTCTAAACCCCACTCTGTACAGAGGGAAGCACACAGAAACCACAAAAAAGGCAGAGTTAAATCTATTCTTATAACGCTTAGAAAAGCAAATTCTTCAATCTTCTTCAAAGAAACATTCAGTGGAACTCTGACAAACTGACGCGACATTGACTCACCGTCCACATACTCCTGGTAGGCCTCGAAAATAGCTTCAATACCCTGCCACTTCTTTGGAGCTTCCTCCACCTCCTCCTCCTCATCGTCTTCCTCTTCCTGACCGGACTCTTCCTCGTCCTCTTCGGACAGTTCTTCTTGTGGTCCCGGAGCGTCCCTGCCTGCTGCAGGGAAATGGAAGTGATGACCGTTGATGTGTGCGTGCTGAGGGGCATGGTGGAGACTTGAGCTTTTCAGCTGAGAGATGCTGTGAGGCAGCGGGCGGTCAGCGGCCTTCATGCCGGCCTCGGGGACGCAATTTGAGACTCCTGCGAAGAAAAGAGTGAGACAAAAATGCTGTGTCAGTCTTATCAGCCATTTTTAGCACAGTACTTCATAAGCAGCAGATGTGGTTTATGATTTCAACAGCCAGGACACTGCAGAGAACCACCACTAGGTGGCAGAACGTCGTCATTTTGAAATCAAAGCCTAATGGTCATGCACCTATGGGAGTGGGTGTCTAACCTTTGTTCTGCAGCGTGTTGTGTGTGGACTGCAGCACGGCCTGGTGGAAGTGCTGCGCGAAGGCCTCCGGTGTGAACCTCTCCAAGGGCCGGGTCCGTCCGTTCTGCACAGGATTGGGCTCCTTCTTCTGGGGAGAAGCGACAGCGCCGTTCTGGAGGCCCGGGTGCTTCCTGTTCAACTCCATGAACTCAGCCTTTTCATGAAGAAGGGCCAAAGGTGGAGGGATGCGGGCCGCGTGGGTGTCCGTGGAGGGTTTGAACGTGTCGTTATGGGGGAGATGCTTAGGTTTGTGCAGGTAGGGAGGAGAGGGGCTGGGAGAGTCTGGGTAGAGATGTCCGTTTGATTGGCACGGCGGAGGGGCTGATGAGGAGTCACCTAAAAATACATTTGTACAGCTGCTTAGGATGAATTCTCGCAACTTTAAACATGCCTATACGTGTGTGTGTGTTAGTGTGTGTATTTGCCCTGTCTGTGTGTGTCTCACCAGTCGAGGGAGCGGGAGGACTGCTCCAAGGAGGTAAAGGATTATATCTGAGAGTGTCTAACGTCACAGTCTTCCTCTGAATGGCCCTCAGCAGCTCCTCTGTCCTCTCCTTATCTACGGAGCAGAGGACAGAATGAGAACACCTGTCATTCATATTTGGAAATAGGACTTAAAATATTGACTGACACGAGGAACTGACGGAAAAAGGTCAGCAGATCGGTGACTTGAGGTTACGTTTGGTACAACAGGCTCATCAGTCTCAGTTTGTTAGCACATTTTCTCCTGTTTTTTTTTTTTTTTTTTTTTTTCAGAGGAGCAGATTGTTTATACTGATGTCCTTTTTTCATCCAAGACGCTGATTATGGCAGTTTACAGTAAACTAGGTCCAGTAGATCAGAAAATGTTTCCAGTGACAGAGAATTAAAATGAAAATTCAAAGAGAGCACAAATGAGCTGCTGATTATGCACCAGTGTCCTCCGAGGACGTAAAAAAACAAAAAAAGTTAAAACAACAAAGAGTTTGCCCTGCTTTTTGTGTTGTTTATACATCTTTTTTTTTTATAAATGCGATAAATCATCCAAATTCTCAGACTTTTTATGATAAGTAATGGAAAATAACGAGCCCTGTGTTTATCCACGCCTACAAAAGTAGTGTTTGTTATTAGTGACATAAAGCACAAGAAATCCTCCTCATACAATATGTATGTGCATATGTTTTGAAAAACTTTCCAAAATGTATATAAATATTTAATTTTCCCATTTTAAAATGCGTCTTTCTACAGTTTTACGTTAAAAAAAACATTAGCTTAATATCTTTTAAAAAGAAATTCATACATTTTTAACTGATTCTACATTTTGACTGGCTGTGGATTCAAATCCACCCTCGCTGGGAGAAAGTAGAAAATGCTGCCACAACTTCCTCTCCGCATGCACCCTAACTTTATTTTCTTCTCACCCTCCTACACCGTCAGTAAATAATAAAACAGAGAGAGAAACTGCATGTTGCACTTTTCCACGGGGAGTTACCAGAACAACCGCGAAGAGAGCAGAGTAGAACGTAGGACGTGTGTGTGTGTGTGTGTGTGTGTGTGTGTGTGTGTGTGTGTGTGTGTGTGTGTGTGTGTGGATTTGAAACAGGTTGTTACCTCTCCTCTGCTGTGGGCTGACATGCGAGAGGTCGAACATATGGAGGAAGTCCTTTTTCTCCTCCAGTTCGGGGGCGCTGTCCATCTGCTCGGCAGAGTACGGGGTGGTTAAGGGAGTTGCAGGTGTCGGAGGTGAAGACGCCTTTCTCTTGCCCCGCACGGCCGGCGGAGAGAGGCTGCGCTCTCTCAGCATCCTCCTCCTCTTTCTCCTCTTCCGTGCCAGAAGCTCATCGCGGTGGGCCAGCGTGGTCAGACCACACACGCGCAGAAAATCCACTTTCTTTGGAGGGAGAGAGAGATTTGAGAGGGTGAATATAACTCTAACAACTATTTTCAAATCAGGATCTCTGGATGGCTCAGGACTGGCCTTATAATCCCTCCTGAGTGATCCGATCACAAGCCCTGAGTACAGATGTGAAGGCACCCAGGACACAGTGATGGTACACTCAGATCCAATCACTGAGATCACATTCAGAGGTGGTCTGGGTCACATATGCCCACATTCTTTTGGCAGCGTGTGCCGGGCCACATTAAAGGAACACAGACTCAACTGACGTCCTCTGAAAGCAGGCGAAACATGCTGTCTGATTTCCATTTGGTTCACTGTAATGCAAATTATGTGTCTGGGTCCTCTTACCTGCCGAGGTAAACAGCAGGTGTTTGCGAACACAATGTCTGTTTCAACTGACTCCCTTAAAAAATCATGCAATTTTATGAGTTTGTGCGTTTGGAGAAGCTTGACACACCTTGTGAAACACTGTCTACCACAAATTCTGAATTATTTTGGCCTTCTTGTTAATTCGGCATCTGTTATATATTAAAGGCCCCACATTGTAAAAGTGAGATTTCCTGTCTTTTTTATTTTTTATAGTAGGTTAAAGCCTGTGAAAGAGGACCAATCACAGCAGACTGGGCTTTTCAAAGGGTGGGGGCTTAAAGAGACAGGCACTAAAAACAATAACAATAGGCACAATGAGAAAAATGTTGTTTTTTTTGAACATTAAAGAATGTTTTCTGGTGACACTGAAAATGTGCATGATGTGGGCCCTTTACCTTTTTTCTTCCTTAGTGTAGAAAACGTGTCAGTTGCAAGTTAGCTCCTACTTTAAGCCCGCCAGTTCAAAACAACAATGCATTTGAAAGTATGAGTTTATTTGCATATAGAGCGTGATCCATTCACAAGTGGTCACTCAATACACACGGACATGTTAAACCGTCCTCTTGTGATCCCATGATCCACGCCACATGTTAATACTGGGTCTAAAACAGCCTCTTTGTTCATGTACCTCAGAGGATGCGTCCAGCTTGAGCGGAGGCTGTTCTGCCACTCTCCTCAAATGGGCCTTCACCTCCTCCTCGTCACTCTCATCATACGACTCGTCCAGGTCATAGTAATAACCTAATAAGAGTAGGGCAGGGGAGAAATTATCCATCATCATAAAGAAATTGCAAGCCCGTGGGTTAGTTTTAATGGCACAAGCAACCATTCACTGCAGTCATCATCTTCTGCCTACAACTCCCCCTCACAGCTCATAAATCACTCTCGTGCTCACCTCCCTCTCTGGCCTCCTTCCTCCTCTTCTCCTCCAGGTCCAATTTGCTGAGCAGCCGTCGGTGCTGCTGGAGCACCTCGTCATACACCAGCATGCTGTCGGGAGGCTGACTCTGCCGCTCCCTCACCGGAGACGGAGAGGCTGCCTGGCGCTGCCCCCCGAGGTCAGGAGGCACGCAGGATCTCTGGTGGAGGTTGTTGATGTGATGTCGATGATAGAGGCTCTGGAGGGCTCGGTCCTGCTCCGCCTTGTTCCAGGAGCCTGCGTCCTGTAAACCAGCTCCCCTCAGTGAGGCGTACCTCTCTGTGCCTTCTGCCCTCCTCCTGCCTCCGTCTTCCAGCTTCTCCCCCCAGCTCAGGGGGGGTCTGTCAGCTCTGGTCAGTCCTGGAGGCGGGCGACTCGGCGGCGTAGGGGGGTTGATTTTTCTGCGGGAGTCCGAAGGGGTGTCGACGAGGGAGGCGGGGTTCCACAGTGTAGTCGGGGGCGCGGGGTGATGATGGGGACCTTTAGGGGAGATGAGGGGAGGTGGAGCGCCGAGGCAGGGAGGCACGTCTTTGCCGCCTGGGTTGTGATGGACCGAATTGGTTCTGTTTAGAAAATCAAAATCACAATGAGTTTAAAGTCGTCACACTGCAGAATAATTATCCTCTAAAGCTAATTCTGTCAACGTCTTCACCTGTGGCCGTCTCTCCTCAGCTCCAGCCCTTTCCCAGGTGACCTGAGGCCCATCTCCAGCGGACCCTCCCTCTCCTGCCCTTGCCCACGTTGCCGTGTTAACCAAGCAGCCTCGCTCGCCCTCTGAGTCATCATGGCAGCTGCCAGAGCGCCATGGATCCCCCCGGCAGAAGCAGCAGCAGCAGCAGCAGCAGCAGCATGATGCTTCCCCAGGTGAGAGGGCACCAGGCTGGGTACCGGATGTGGGATAGACCCCCTGGAGGTGTGATGGCCAGGCTGTAGGGACAGAGGTTTGGGTGCTGGGAAACCCGGGTGCTCTGAGTCCTTGTTTTTATCTGGAGAAACAGTGGAGTTTGGAAACCATACATGATTATGTCTGTGATTTACTCAGACATCATTCAATCTGAATAAATCATCAAATCTTATACTTCTGACAAGGGTGGACAAGATGATGAATTACCAATTACATGTTCACTCTCTCTCTCTCTTTTTTAAAATGTGCATACAGTGTTGTGTGTGTTGTGTGAAATTCTCGATAAATACACATTATTCAATATTAAAACTGTAATGAAACTTAACCGCTTGTGACATATTTCAGGTGTAGAATTAGCGCGAGGAAAGAACTGAGACTAACAGTTTGAATTGTTCCAACAGTCTCAATGTTCATGACTCCCTAAAAAGCTCTAAGTGCCGAGCCAAGAGCATTTACTGTTACTGCACAACCGGCCACTGTGCTGTGGACAACAGGAGGTCTTGTCTTGAGTCACTTACAATAGTGTGATTGTCAATCTGACACAAGGAAAATAAATGCAAGAGGCACATCATCCAATGTTCAGGATGGTGACCTTTTGGCCTGATGGTGAGTTTAAAGTTTGCTCAAAAGATTGTGACATGTCTTGCATACAAATGTAAAATACTGGTTTCCTTAGAGGAGAGGTCAAGGAATTGCACTTTCCAGAAACTATTTCAGGGCAATCTGGCATTTACATGTCAGATTTAGGTTATCTGGGTCTGGATTAGACACATTTTCTAATCAATATCAACATCGGGCCTCACAGTAGGATGAAAAAAAACCTGATTTAAAGGTGCTATTTGTAAGAAAAGTAGTTTTTTGTGGCTCATTCTCAACTCGTCAAATTTTGATGCTTTGGGATTGTTAGACCGACAAAAGCGTCAGTGTTTCGTGAATTGGGATGAGACTCAAATATCAACTTTTCTGACAAATAGGACCTTTAAAAGCATTAAAACCTTAAAAAAAATAAAAAAAAATAAAATGATTTTAATGGTCTTTTAACTTTCTCTCTTGTCCTTTGAGTCCCAACCAGACTGTATTTTGAAAACATGTTACGTCATCTGTGGTGTGAACCTGGGTCTTCATTCATAAAATTGACTTATGATCAGTTCAGATCTTAAACATGACTTAGTTCTTATTTATTGACCATAGTTTGACGTGAAAATTATCCGATTACTGACATAAGAGATTGTCCTGCTGGTTATGTCGGAGTATTCAAGTTTAGGAGGCATATGTGTATTTAGTAGGAGCTTTATGAACAACGTTCAGAGACGACACACTCCCAAACTGTGTGATTAGTTTCGTTTGTCAACCCACTACTCAGTCCAACGAATAATACATGTTGGGATCCCGTCCACCAGTAACTCCTGACTAAAGCCCTGATTTCAGATTTGGTGTGTAGATTACAAATTCCTGATTCTTAGAACATGCTTAAGCCACACTTTTTACGCTCACCATCAGACTTTAAGATTTTCAGTTCAGTTCAAGTATAAATCTGAGTCTCCATTCTGTTTTTCTTTTAATTGATTTACTGAATGAACTTAAAATGTGCTCACAGAAACAAAAGGCCATTACAAGCACTTTCTTGTCACGCATGTGTTTACATGTTCACACACATACATGAGTGCACATGTCGTGTGTGTGCTGAGGTTGTGTGTGTAGGTACCCGGTCTGTTCGGGGTCAGCCTCTCCCCTGGCCTGGCCCTGTCCTCTGGTGGCGCCCTCCGAGCCTGCAGCTCAGCCAGGTAGTGGCTCTCTGCCGCTCTGACCATCTGCTGCTGTCTCTCCCTCTGCCTCTCCTTCTGTCTGTCCAGCTCCCTCTCCCGCTCTCTCCCCCTCTCCTCCTCCCTCTCTCGCTCCCTCTCGCGCTCCCGCTCTCGTTCCAGCCCGGCCTCGCGCTCCCTCTCTTTCTCTCGTTCGCGCTCTTGCTGTCTCTCTCGCTGGCGGAGCTCATTCTCCATCTGTAGCCTGTGGGGGAGGTTGACAAGTATGCACACACACACACACACACACACACACAGACACACACACACACAGACAGGGGGAGAAGGTGAGAGATGCAACACCCAACATGAGGCAGATATTAACCACACACTGGTGAACCTCACACAAACATTTCTGCCCAAACATACACACACTCGCAGGAACACACACAAACACGCACACACACTCTCCACTTACCATGAGGAAAATAATCCATACACAGCATGACTGAGCAAGAGCAGATGAACACTTAATAGGTATCCACAGGAAAAGGACACACACACAGACGCACACACAGACGCACACGCATACACAGTCACCCGCAATCAATAGCACACAAACAAACCTACAGGATACACAGAAGCCATTACAGAACCAGCCGATAAATACCATCCATTTCAAACACAAACATTTCCCCCATGCATTATGCCAGAGGGAAACAATGTGCATTGTGAAACTGAGAGAGGAGCTAAAAGACCTGAAGGAGAGCACGCAGAGAGAGAGAACGAGTGACGGGGGGTAAAGGAAGATGTCTATATGGGCATGTGCGTGAGATTTAGTGTATGTTCTGGCTTGCATATGCATGTGTATGGGTGTGCTGTGTGTGTGTGTGTGTGTGTGTGTGTGTGTGTGTGTGTGTGTGTGTGTGTGAAGGGCAGTGTGTGATGAGTGTATAGAAGGCACTGTGGGGTGTGTGCTAAAAATATCACACACTCAGCAACCTGTGCCTACCCTGCAGAGAGAGATTACACAGCCCTGCAGACAGAGGAGAGAGAGAGGGAGGGAGGGAAGGAAGGAAGGAAGGAAGGAAGGAAGGAAGGAAGGAAGGAAGGAAGAAAGGAAGAAAGAAGAAAGAAAGAAAGGAGCGAACAAATGGACATTTGCATTTTTGCGTGTGTGTGTGTTTGTGTCACCTCTCAGCCAGCACTGTGTGGTTTAGATCCCCGGGATAGCGGCCTCCAGGCATGTGCAGGTGGAGGGCAGAGTGGTGGAGAGGGAAGGCGCCCCCTGCAGGCACAGAGTAGAACTGCGACCGCAGCGCAGAAAGACACAGAGACTCCTCCATCCTGTGACAGGTACACAGAGACAAACCAGTCAGACTACAACTGCACAGAGCCAAGTGTGATAGAAGATGTCGAGGGCGAATTTCAGATACCGATCAACCTTTGAGGCATCCACAATCTACTTTTCAGATCATCTCTCTATAAAAGCAAGGAATCTCTGTCTGTCTGTCTGTCTGTCTGTATGTGTGTGTGTTTGTCAAATATCTCTGCGGATCAGGATTAGACTGACCTGAGACTTACAACATGGCTGCTGCGTGTTTCAATGGTGTGCGATTTCGCATTTGTTTGGACTGCAATGATACTGTTAATAAATTATTTCATAAATGCTTTACAAATTCGCTAGCATTGTCCACCGGAGCCACCACAGTCACGTGCGCACCAGAGCCAATCACTGCAGAGCTCAAGCCCACGACATACCTGAAGAAACAAGCGGATTTATACCTGCAGCGGCGCGAGCTGGACCGGGATTTTGCCGGCGGTTCGGTCCCGTTCTGTTCTGTTCTGTTCTGTGCAGCTAAACTGACTGTTGTGGATTAATGAGATTAAACGAGTCCGGACCGAGTCTGTTCGGGTCTGAGTAGTTCCGGAAACGCGCAGACAACAAAGTGGAATCGGAATCTGTGGATGTTCGTGTGTAGCTAGCCGCGAGCTAGCAGCTAGCTGCTAGCCGCTAGCTACACGGCCCATCTCCCGAGGCGGCGGACCGGACGCAACGGCACGTCCAAAACCGGACCTAGGGTAAATAATGTCCGCCACGCCCTGGAATATCGGATTTCACAACAAACCTAAATATCCCTGACGCCCCACCTTCAAACACAGCCTCATTTGGCCATCCATCAAAAAGCTGCTTAACCTCCAACTTTTTTATAGGAATACACTTTTCTTACGGGCACTGCACTAGTAGTATTTAATGTCCTCTTACTTCTGCATCCAAACTTCACATAAGTTTTACTGAAGAGCTGACATAAGCTACATTAACATCCAACTACACGGATGTTCCAACTGGACAAATTACTTCATATGACTCCTCCTTTAGTGACGTATTGTAAATAAATAACTATCTAGCTTTAATAATATTGTGTTTTAAAGGTGGAAATGGAGAAATTCATGGCCTAGTCCAGCACTTTAATTAAACCAACTCCAAGGACTTTTTAACTGGCTATGAAACAGTCTCAGTTTAAGACAGATGCCTCTGTACGACCTATATAAGCCAAAGAGACTCAGATCAGCAAGAACTATTTCTATTTAGTTATTCTTAACTCCTGCCACCGGGTCGGTGTGCAGACTGAAAGAGCCTGTGTTTACATTTTCCCAGATAAAGTTACAGGGAGTTGTACATCAGCCAGTTAAAAACAAGGAGTCAATTTTCGACATTATATAAAATATCAAAGTTCCTTGTAGCAGCTTTAAGGTACAATATACTATATACTATTCTTCATGTCTTGCCTTGATTCACACTCAAATTCTGTGGTTGACATGAGTTTGAGGGAAGAACGACTCAAGAGTTTAAGGTAGTGTTGTTACCTTGGCAAGGACAGCGGATGGTGCAGGTAGGCAGGATGATAGTAGGCAGCAGCAGCTGCGGCGTGGGCAGCAGCAGCAGGGTCGAGACTGAGGGGTAGAGACGTCAGCCGGAGGTCATCTGAGGTGGCGAAGGGCCGGAGCGCTCTGAGGTACTCTTCTGGGACGGCACCCGACTGAACCACAGGGTGCATCTGCCCCGGCAAACTGCAGAGCGAGTGCAACACAGCTTTCATCTTAATGTTGTTTTGAATTTGTTCTGTATTACCACAAAGTCTTACACACATACTTGTGGGCCGACGATGACAGTGTGTTGCACTCACCTAAGGCTCTGTATTCTTGGGTCCTGCATGACGGAGCTGGGGGTGAGCCCAAAGGAGTGAGCCAGGTGGTGAGGTGAAAGGGTGGGCGGGGTCCGCTTATCCAGCTGCAGTTGGGTGTTGTCAGCACCCACCCGCTCCCTCCCGAGTCCCTGAACACTCGGCTCTACCTGACAAGGAGACAGACAGTGCGAGAGCAGACATTACTATGTATATCCATGAGCTCTGAGTGCGTGCCGGATTAAAACTGGGCAGAAAAAAAGTTCGAGGGAAATAAGAAGGAGTGAGTGGGCAAAAAAAAAAAAAAACCCTCTGAGCTTCAACCCAGAGGCTCAGCGGAGTGGAAAAGTGGGTCTGATATGTCATAACAGGTCAAGATCAAAGCGGAAAGATGATCCTAATATCTGGCCAACTGCTCTCTCCTTCATCGCTCACTGTCTCGCCCTCTCCGAGAGCTTCCCACTCGGAGGATTCGGTCACCTCAAAGTTGCATTTCATCCTCGATTGATTATAGTCACATTCCAACCTTCAGATCCCCACCATGATACAAACAGTCGTGGAAAAACACAAACCAAAATTACAAAAAGATGTGCTCCGAAACTGACATATAACATTACAGTAAATACTGACAGAGTTTAGCGAGGATGAATACCGTGTGACTTGTTTTCCTGCCCCAGTTTGCTGCTTGTTTTTCCCACTCGACGAACAATTCGGCTAAAGACGTGAAACGCCACAAGATAATCCTAAAGGTCCGGTGTGTAGGTATCAGCCGACTGAACACCCATCGTTTCATACTGGCCACCCAAAACATAAAAGGTTTGGTTCATCCGCTCTAATAAAAGGCTCACACAACAATTCTTATTTTCAGGTAATTATACACCAATGAACGTATAATTATAAATCTTTCATTCTGTCTATTTAACACAGTGAAAGAAAAAGTCTCTGCGGCCCCTGATTTTAAAAAACTCAGCTGCCAGGAAATCTTTGACGACAGCAACGTTGATGAGAAGGAGACACGCACGTCCACTACAATGTGGTGAATCTCGTTACTACAGCAACAGAGGACATCAGACGGACCACGGATGAACCACAACCAAATGACCTCTCCCAGCAACACCCGATCTGCTACCTTGGCTTTGTACAACACTTGACCCACAGTGAAATATCTGCGCTTTGAATACGTTTGAATAGCTTTGAATGTGTCACTCATGGAAAGCAGATTCAAACCAGTGATGAATTGTCTCGGGTATCATTCAAGCAATCTCCACTGGAGACGACACACAGAGGGGGTCTGGAGAGCAGCCATCACATTCCTTAACCTCCGACCCCGCAGACAGCCAACGGCCTTCACAGATGCGACAGTAAACACACACAAGCAGCGTGTTTCTTTGGCTTAAATCGTCCCGTCCTCTGTCTTTCTGTTCTCGGACAAGCAGCGCACAGTTAGGACAAATACTGGAGGCTCCGCACAGCTTTGCAGCCCTGCTCATTCTTACACTCCCTCCCCTCATTTCTTAACATCCTATTCTCTATTTTCCTGCCTCCCTCCCTCCTTCTTTTCTCTCTGAATGTCTGAATGGGAGCCCCGGGCAGGCAGAGCCACAGAGTGCTCTTTGTGGAGGGGGAGAAAGGCAGCTCTGATCCAGGGGGAAGTGGCTACTGTGGGGGCTAACCCTTGCATTGTGTGAGGGGCCTGGTCCCTCGCCCCACCTTGAATTCGCTCGCACACCCACAAGCAAACACATCCACGGACGCTCACGCACACACATACACGGGTCCCTCTTCACATCCTAAGCCTTTTGTGGTGAAGGGTCAAGTACACACACACACACGCACACACACACATGCGCACACACACAAACACTGCAGGAAGCTGAACACAATAGGTGCCAGTCTCTGAAGCCTCCAGTGTTTCTTTACAAACCCCTCATGTGTTGCTGAAAAAGACATGGACTGATTAGCGCGAGGAAGAGGGGGTGAGGCCGAGGGGCCGAGAGTATGAAAATGAAAGGATGAGACGAGACAGAGAAAGAGAGAGTAGGGAGAAAGAGACAGAAAGCAAGGATGAGAAGAGGAAAAAAGAAGAGAGCGAGAAAGAAAGAAAGAAAGAAAGAAAGAAAGAAAGAAAGAAAGACAGACATGGATGGCTTGATGTTGACAAGCACTGGGACTATTTATTTAATGGAGGGAGCAGCGACATTAAGGAGACGGAGAGGGACAGACGACTTGTCTGCGCCGAGACAAGAGCGAGAGAGAAGAAGAAGCTTTCAGACAGCAGAACAGAAAGTTCAGATTCACGGAGCGAGATGTCTCCGGGTACGACGGTTTGATAAACGACGTGTCTCACCTGTCGTCCGTCAGCCCTCCACAGGCCGTTGCTGGTCTTGGTGGGGGCAATTGTGACTACTGGAGGGGTGCCGGGGACACCGTGGCCCCTGGTCTGGCCCAAGAGGGGCCCTAATGAGCTCCGCTTAGGGGTGGTGACCGGCGAGCTGTGGCTGGTGGCCGGGGACGAGACTGGAGACGACTCACCGCTGACAGCAGAACCTGAGGCAGGGAGGGACAGGGCGTTAACGACAGCGGGAGAAGAGGCAGGAATAAACTCAGCTCATCAGATTTAAAAAGATTTCAGGATCAAACAGTCCCCCCCGTGTCTTAATAGAGACGGAAAAAGAAAAACTAGCAATTCTGACAGCGTGCTGGCCCGTGACGAGGTAAACAGTGATTCAATCATTTTGATGAAAAGCGTTCTGGCAAGATGCGACAGAAATAAAGAAGAGAGTGAAAAAGATGCACAAGGTAGAAGAGCGGAAGATGAAAGTCTGTGTGTGACGCTGATGGAGAAAGACAAACATCAGACATAGAGAGACGGAGAGAAGGACCTCGTAGATGATGGTTTTTAAAAAAAAAAAAAAGAGACTGGGGTGCGACACAGTGAAGGGGGTGTGTGCCGTCTGTAGCATTCACTCTACCATTACTCCATTAGTGCAACACTCACTAATCAGTCGACACACACACAGAAACACAAACACATTCAGAGGCACTAAGGAGGAGGAAATAACAAGATGGAGCCTGAAGGTAGAGAGGGAGAGCTACAGGGAGAGAGGGAGAGAGAGGGGGAGAGAGAGACGGAGTGAGAGAGCTTGTTATAATTGACTGTAATTAGATTCTCATTATTAGGAGATGAATGGAAATGGATGAAGGAAGAGGCAGAGAGGGAGAGGTCGGAATAGGTCAGCCCTTATTCAACACCTTCATTAGGACACCAATGAGCTGAGAGTGGACACACACACACAAATTACACACACACACACACACACAACCAAAGAGATACGAGGCAGTAACGTATTATTTCACCAAACACAACCTTGGTCTGTGATATGACACACAAACAGTCGGTGGTGATGCGCTGCGGCACCAGTTTTTTTTTTTTTTTCGACCAGTTTTAGCTCATTAAAACCTTGTTCACATCTTAAAGGGACAGTTCGAGATTTTTGCAGAACATTTGCTTCCTAGCGTGGAGTTGGACTGACGACAGACGACTACTTCCACTCTGTATGGTAAGTATGAAGCAGCTGGCTAGCTTAGCGTAGCATAAAGACTGGAAATGAACGTGTTGTATCTTGACTGCTGCAGTTTTACAAGGACATAAGTTCATTCCTAGGCTCGACTCGATGACTATTTCTGTTGAACAATAATATTGTTCAACAGAAGTTTGTCCAAGAAATAATTATAATAACAATGAAAAGGTGCAGGTACAATAAAAGATGTTGAACAAATCTGACAGCAGTAGAGGTGCTTGTTTTTGTGTGTGTGTTTATGTGTTCAGGACCAAGGTAGATCTCCAGGGCCCGGGGTTGTTAAAAAAGGTTAAATCACGGCTCACCTCTGGGATCCTCGGCCTGTTTGGCCAGTTTACGCAGGGCAGCAGCGAATCCGGAGTTTGCAGACTGGGCAACTGCGTTCCCATTGGTTAGTGGGCTGAGGGGACTCACAGTAGCCGTGGTGCGACTTGCCGTGGAGATCATTCCTAATGATGGTGATTTGTTGGACTCATGGTTCATACCTGCGGAGGAGAGAGGGGAGCAATTATGCCGCGAAAGATCCAGTCAGCGATAAAGTGTTTGATTCTTCTGTCAGCTGAGGAATTAGATTACCACCTCTTTATAATAAAAAAAAAAAAAAAAAGAGGGAAATGCGAGAAACAATTGATATCTTCAGTGGACGAAACTCATCACACACAAGTGCTCAAACAGAATGGACAAGTGTGTGTGTGTGTGTGTGTGTGTGTGTGTGCCTCCCTTTGTGTCTGGACATCATAGCGAGCGCATACGCGTGGGTCAGCTCCACCAGAGACAGAGCGGAGGGAGTAGAGCTGTGTCAAATAGAGCGGTGACCCTAATAGCAAATCACACACATGAGTGCACACATTTCCTCGAGGGAGCCAGTCAACACATCTTAAGAAACCCGGCAGTGTCTACACGCAAACATTAACAAGTATCACTGCAGTTTTTACACTCTCGCCCAGATGCAAGCACGTGCACACACACACACACACACACACAAACACACACAACCACAGGGAACAACTAGCAAACCCATCGATCTACTCAACAGTGGACGCACTTAGAGCAAACGTGGTTGGACTAACCTTTGTCTTCACCCTCTACCCTCTCACTGACCCACTAATGTTAATTACAGCTGGAATTAGCCAGCAGCCCCCCTGCCTGCTACAGCAATGACCTCATTACCACCGCACACACACGCACACACCTTTCAAAAACACACACATATACCACAGGAAGAGCAAACAAACAGCCAAAGCAGTAAACA
Source organism: Sparus aurata (assembly GCF_900880675.1). Taxonomy (NCBI): domain Eukaryota; kingdom Metazoa; phylum Chordata; class Actinopteri; order Spariformes; family Sparidae; genus Sparus; species Sparus aurata. Next base: position 8,097,217 of record NC_044194.1, on the reverse strand, counting down.
CACTCATGAAAAATTCATAGGCGCACACACACTGACACACACAACACACACACTGGAACACCATTATTGAATGTTCTGCTCATCTCGCCGGCGTTTTTTTTTTTGAAGAAAAAAGAATAAAAGGCGGTCGGATCTCGAGAGTTTGTTCATCGAAAGTCTCATAAATCTCGTATTCGCACACGTCAGATTAGATGTCTACCTTCTTTTGCCTGCCAGCTTTCACACGTGTGAGCGAGAGCAGGCAGAGGAAGCTGTCGAGCGACGAGCGGAGCGAGAGGAGGAGATTTATGGAGGAGAGAGCAAAAATGAACCAAAGCCAGAGCTTAACAAAGTAAAGTGGAGACTGACAGAGGTCGCGATATGAAATCATGTAGACGCGTCAGAGAAACGCATCGGCTCGCATCTCCTGAACGATTTGAGTTAAATGTTGTGAAAGTTTTGAAAAAAGCTGTTCCTGCAAGTTGATGAAAAGCCTCTTTTCCCCCAGTTTCACTTGTCAGCCCACATCTGACTGCGTGTACCGTGAACTGTTAACATACATGCAGCCTCTGACACGTATGATGACAAAATGTTCACTCTAACCCGTACAGAGCACACTTATCATTTCTTTCTTCACTTTTCACTTCCAAGTCTTTGGCTGCACACACTCGTGTATTTACATGTCGCGCTTATAAAGCAAATTGAAATTGAGACAGACAGAAAAGGGAAAAGAGAGATGAAGCGAGTAAAAAGCTCAGATCCTGACAGGCTGTGTGCGTGTGTGTGTGTGTGTGTGTGTGAGAATGTGTGTGTGTGTCTGTGTGTGTGTGTGTGTGTGTCTATATCTCTGTCTCTGCTGAGCCCAGCAGTCAAGGGAGAGATGATAAGACAGTTTCTATCGACTCTTTCTCCTCCTCCTCCTCCTCCTCCTCCTCCCTCCTCTGTACTCATTCTCTGTTTCCTTCCCGTCTCTCTCTCTCTCCCTCTCTCCCTCTCTCTCTCTCGTTTATCTCAGCGTACTGGTGCTTATTTAACAAAAGCCAACACACATAATCTCCTCTGTTTCTTTGCTTTCTTTCCTTCCTTCTTTCCTGCAATCTTTCCTCGCGGGCTATTTCCCCCTCTGATATCTATCGGTGTCATTCACAGAATACATCCTAACATATGCGTGTGCACATAATTCAAACATGCAAACAGACACACTCACCCTCCCGCTCACTGTTCTCCTCCTGCTCCGTCTTTCTGCTCCTCTGTGAGACTCTTTCTCTCTCTCTCTCTCTCCCTCTCAGCCTTGCAGCTGCTACGTGGTCACGTGACCTCTTTTCTATCCACTCCCCCCCTCCTCCACCTCCACCTCCTCCTCCTCCTCCTCTCCATCCATCGCCCCCCTTCTCCCTCCCACCCCATCTATCACCCCTTCCATCCCACCTCCTCCTCCTCCTCCTCCTACTCCTCTTCGTCTCTTCTTCTCCCGTCTCTGTCACTCTTTTTATCTTTCCATTTTCTCTCCTTAGCTGTCCCTCTCTCTCGCTTTTAAACTGCGCTCTCTGTCGTTTTCTTTTCTCTCCTCATTCTTCATCCCTCCTCCTTTTGGCTCGCGCTCCCGGGAGGGTGGAAGGTGGTGGTGATGGTGGTTGGGGGGGGGGGGGGGGTAGAGGAGGAGGAGGAGGAGGAGGAGGGTAGTAGAAGGAGGAGGAGGGGGGTTTATGGTGATGACTGGGAGGGTGGGTGTGTGGTTTGAGCTGTGTGTGTGTGTGTGTGTGTGTGTGTTAACCCTCCATCCATCACTTTGTCTCTCCGCTAGTCAGCTCTGTCTGCTATAGGGACGCGGCTGACGTGGGGGAGGGGAGGCTTCCGACAGTGACCTTTCACCCTTCACCCCTGACCTCCTACTGCCCTGGACAGCAGGGGGCTGCGGGGTAAATCACACACATCAGCCCTAAATACAAATTAAGACATCTTTTTTTAAAGTAATGGCTGAATAAACGGCTCCAGTGCTCAAAGCGCACAAGAAAAACTGTTCAAGGAGGTTGAAAGAGGGGCTAATCATGTCATGATTGGGGCAGAAAATGATGCCGGTGCCATGTTGTTTTTTGTCCTCTGAACGGTGGCCATTATAAGAAACGTAAGGGTCGGCTTCTCCGTCTCTTTTGACGGCGTGTTACGTGTGCGACCAACAAGCAGGGAATTTGAAAAGCAGCTAAGAGCAGTTAGCAGCTAACTCAGAGGAGATGTCTGCAAATTGGCTGGACAACGAGGATGACATCTAAAGCCATAAGTCAGGATGGTAAATGATTTTGTGACTGCCATGTTATGACACTGTCATTGTTTGGAAGGCGCTTCCTGAGGTGTATGTAAAACATAAGACTAGACGGCAGCATGCAATCCAAAATCACACACTGGGGAGGCATCATGCAAAACATAAACAAAGGCGGCGTACAGGAGCATCTATGTTGTGGCAGTCACCCTTGTATTCTGCTTGTGTTAGCATGCTAACATAATTACAGTTATCATGTTACAAACAAGCTAACATACACACATTGTGGGAAATATACAAACATATTGACGTTACTACAAAAATGAGAACATTTCGCACCAAAGCAGTGCTTGTCAACAAATAAGTTGAGAACAGTCCGTGCTCATCTTGAGGCTGAACGACTTCCCTTCATGAGCAAACAAATCAAAAGTGAGAGGGCCGGAGAAAAATAACAGAACGAGCTGTTGTTCGCAGAGTTCCTGTAGGTTCTGAGATCAGTCTGAGCTGTCGAACAAACACGCGGCCGCACTTCACTCGCACAAGGTCAGGGTGTAAGTTTCTAAGCGAGCTAACAGCTACAGCTGATGACTGTGCACAGCTGTTACATTGGCTGCTTGGGGTGATTAAACAGGACGGCTTTGACACTTCGATAAATAAAACAAGGTGAAATGTTGAATTTTACATAAAATCTGAAATCTTGTGGGTCGGCCTCAGCTGTGCTCGGAGCTGACTGTAGACGCCCTCGTGTTAACAAATGCTTTGTATGCAACATTTAACTTGTTAGCGTGCTAATGCAAGCATGTGGCTAACTAACCCGTCAGCATAATCTCAAAGTAAAACAAACTAGTTTCCAAGGTAAACTGTCACAGGTACAGTTCCTGTCAGGTGTCTGTTTGTACAGCTTTTTAAGAGGGGAATTCAAGCACCACTCCAGCACTTTCAAGGCAAGTTAACCAACAGTTTCCACGCTCTCAAAGCCTTTATCATAAACCTATGTTAACTTTAATTGTATGTTTCAATCATGATTATTTCATTCGTGCTCATTTTGACACCAGGAGACAAAAGCAAATATGGTGCCAGGATTGTACTGTTGAAATTACGCATTTCCCAAATGTTCAATAATACTGACGTGTAAAATTGGAACTGCTTGTGGCGCTAAATGGAAAGTCAGGGGATCACCGAGGTCAGTCCACTTCACTCAGGAGTGAAAAGAGTTGGAAGGGCTGACCCGCTGACACCGACTGTCGTGGCTAAAAGTAGTCAAACACCCGCTACGCACTACCAACATAACCACCCTAAGTGTGACTCATCCACCCACGCACAAACATACACAATCGCACTCTGATCAGCATGATGTAAGTGATATAGTACATGTTAGGGCCTGTGTCTTTGACACCTTTTTGGTGTTTCTCTCTCTCTCTCCCTATCTGTGTCTCTCTCTCTCTCTCTATCTGTGTGTGTGTGTCTCTCTCTCTCTAACATACACACAAACAGGCAAACACTCACTACACAGGGGGACTGTGAGGAAGGCAGGGGGGACCTGCTCTGCCCCGTCAGCTCATTAAAAAGCACAATGTCTGCGTGTGTGTGTTTGTGTGTGTGTGTGTAGAGATGGGTCATTAGGATGGAAGAAGAGGTTGTTACACACTACCTACTCATTAACCCTCATCACACTGGCATGTCTGGGTGTGTGTGTTCTTGACGGCTTCTAGGTTAACACTTAGACATTAAATTGACTTTGCTCATTTGTCTTTACGAACAGTTACCCAACATTAGCCCAATAATTATTGAGCACACGCACACGCACTCATTCTCTTAACACAAACTGAATGTGCTCCATTTTAGTTTTAAGACATTATTATTTGTGCTCCTACAGCTGATAATAATCGTAACAGCAGCTACCGTTGCTGCTACAATAGCTGGCAGACTTTTTCAAATTCCTCCGACAAGCACGCAAACACACACACACACACACACACACACACACACACAGCGAGAGAGAGAGAGAGAGAGAGAGAGAGGGGCAGAAAAAGAGGGAGAGGAAAAGTAGCCAAATGTTTTACAGCCTCTTAAACTTGTCTGTAATAGCAGTCAGAGTGGCGTCAACACAGCAGTCTCCAGGGTTACTCCAGGGGCTGCTAAATGGCTTTACTAGCTCCAGTCACTCTGCAGCTCGCACAGAAACACTTAACACTTCCTTACAATCCATAAACAACGAACACGCTCTCCCACTGCAACATCTCACACACTCACGAACGCAGGAGCGGGCACGCAAACGACCATAAACGTCAGGGAAAAAAGTGGCATAAAAACAGAAACAATGACATCAACCAAAACACGCTTACATGCAAAGAGAGGCACACACACACACACACACACACACACAATCAGCTGACTCAGGATTTGGGCAGCGTGCATCACAAAAACGTATGCATGTGACCCCTGGGGACCAAACAGCCAGCACGCATTTATGGTTCTGAGATAAATGGAGCAGAAAAACCACATACTGTAATAACCAACACCTCCAGCGAAGACAGAAAAAAAAAAAAAGAAACGTGAAAAAAACAGGAAGCAACATCCAAAGACACGCTGGATGAGAGAATTAGGAGCACGCAGCAGGAAAAAAGGAACAATGAAGGAAGTGTAGCAGTCATTACTCTGGTTCATATTAAACAGTGTGTCTGCCAGAGCTGAGCCATGTTTACTGTGCAATCATAACAAGAGTCGAGATGTTAGTGAAAGGTCTATAAATTATCGCCGCCACAGCTTAGAGCAGAATGTGGACTGTCAGCAAAGATGGGACGGCTGCACTGGGAAAGCTCTTCTTCTTCTTCTTCTTCTTCTGCTCTCCCCTCCCTTGAACTCGGGCCTCCTGGCTGCAGGGCGCTCTTCCTCTTTCTGTGACCCCTTCTCCGTTTCTCTAATCAGCGTACTTGTCTACGAGTATCTTGTCACTGTCTGTCAGATACAGAAAGAAGATATAAATAGCAGCCGTTTTGGGACCCTGACACTCTTTTTTCTCTTATCAGGCCGCGTTATCGTTTCTTTGCCTTGTCATTTCCTCCTCGCTATCTCTTCCCCCGGCCTCCAACCACTCACTCGACAGCCTCCCCCATCACGCCGGCTACAGTTCTGTTTTTTCCCCGCTCTGTGTCATCGATCTCTTCTGCAGGCGTGTGGCTCGGTCTTGCCTCTCTGATACGGAGATGATGCAAAAAGATAAAACAATCTGAGGCAAACCAATCTTGCTCTGTCTCGGTTTGCCTCGGCGCCTCGCTGCGTCTGACTCTTGCCCGCAAGGAGTTTGTGTGTGTGTGTGTGTGCGCGAGTGTGTGTGTGATCAACGTTGGCGGTTGGAGTGTATACAGAGTATACAGAGGGTCATGTAAGACTGTTGACAACCACAGTTCCTCCTCCTCCCCCTCCTCCTCCCCCTCCTCCTCTGGCCTGAGGACGGCTCTGCTCACCAGGTGCCGACACCACGGTGGCTAGACCTCAACCATCTGAACAAACACGGAGGGGGGGGGGAGAACACACGCAGACACACTCTGGCTGCACAAAGGTGTATGAAGACAATGCAGACTAGCAGATGCACGGAGAGACTGGCCTGACAGGCTGCTGCTGGCTAAGTGTAAAGTGCAGAGTGTAACTGAGGTGCGAGCTGTGAGAGACGACCAGCAGAACAACTATCGCTGTCGTAAACAATGATGAAAGAGGAAGAGACCAGGAGAGGATTGAGCCAGAGGGTTGGCCCGCAGCTTTTATGGATTAGTTTCCTTGTTTATTATCACTGTATAGATTCGACCGGAGCAGTGGGAGGGTAGTTGATTTATTCCTGCGTCAGTGCGTATACCTGTCTTTTGGCTGTGAGGTGCGTGTCTTATGATGCTCCTTATGACTGACACATGAGACTTTTTTCCGGCATGTAAACAATGAAGAGTGTGCAGTGCAAGTTCTACTCAAGTTTACACATTTGAGGGATCCAGGAGTACATTTACAGACACACACTGTAACTTCCAGGACGGAAAAGGACTATTTAAGTAAAACAATACTGCAGTCTAGGGCACAATGTTGATTTATACCCTTATTTTTACTTTAATTGGCAACACTTTAGATCATGAAGATATAAAGCTTCAGAACTGACAACAAGTTATAATTCTCTTGATTATTGGGCTTCAATTAATCGACTAAACATCAGAAAATAGAGCAACAGAAAATAATTGATTACTCAAAGTTTCCAATGTCACAAGGCGACACGTTCAGCTGTCTTGTTTTGGCCGACCAAGTCAGAGAGACTTAAGCTTCTGTATAAGCTGTCAAATCTTGATTTATTCTAAGGATACACATAGGAAGTCTGTCTCATAGAAAGTGCTCTCTTTAGTGTAGTATTTGTTTATCTCCACCCATAATATTAGTTATCTAAGAGACCCCAAAAAAGCTCAGATTATAACTCAAACTCTGTCGACCATCCAGGGCCTGATCGATCACATTTACAGTGATATAAAACACTAAAAAGCAGCAAATCCTCATATTTGAGAGGCTGAAATCCCCAAAATTCTCAGTTAATAATCTAAGTCGTGCCTTCCTTTTTCATGCAGATCAATTCATCCACCGTTTCATCTCTTAAGACTGGAAGACTGCATGTGGAAAAGTGCCATGAAGTATTTTTTTCTCATCATTTAACAATTAATTAACCAATAAATACAGCATGATAAAGGCGTAGTTTTGATAATTACTAATTCAATAAAGAAATAGGAGCCCCGGGGTTAATCTGAAGCCGTGGGGTGTGTAGGGGGTTTATAGTAGCCTATCTATATGAGAAGGAGGTAATTAAAGAGATTGGAGGTTTACTCAGTAACCCCTGCTGAGCAGCTGGTCTACGGCAGGTCAGGAGCAGCACATGGCGCATGGACCGTGTGTGTGAGCGCGTGTGCGTGCGTGTGTGTGTGTGTGTGTGTGTGTTGAACTCCACCTGCGGGCTGTGTACACACACAAAAGCGACGTGATCCGCTTGACTGCTGCTAATGCGCCCGGCGGCATCTATCTCAGCCAAACAATACAGTCGCTGTTAAAGGTCCCGGATTAAGGAGCGACTCCTCTAACTCCCCTGGGTGCTGCTGAGTGACAAGACAAACCACGACAAGGAGGAAGATGATGGGTGACACACACACGCACGCACGCACGCACGCGCACGCAGGTACACGCGGCGGTGTTTCAGGTGTGTCTTCCCGTCCGTTAAGTTTGCTCGGAGCAAACAGGGCCAGGTGTTTGATCACCGACGAGTTTGTCAAGAAAGATAACATAACTGGGGAACCACGAGCTGCACCTTCTGCGGCTGCGTCAAGACGGACACGGTTAACTGCAGGAAACAGGAAGCGAGGGGCTCTGACTTTCAAAATAAGAGCGGTTAGTGTTCCCGAAATGGGGGTTTACAACGCAAATACAATAAAATAAATACGTGTTTGTGTTTGTTCGTGATTTACGCATCCTATAAATGCTATATTTGGCTCAAATGCGTTCAAGTGACGCTTTATTTTGAACGTGGTAACCGGAAGCTGCTTCCTCCCCGCTGTCTCCTTCACACTGTCCGTCAAGCTGAACCAGTTTCTCTGAATACATATTGCCGACTGATTCAATCACACACTGCCCACTTTGAGTGCTATAGTCTACCGCAGTTCATCTAAAAATAGCCCCGAGTGAAACTAGAATTTCACTTCCGTCACTAAAGAAGACGAAAAAACAAAAAAAGGATAAAGGATTCAACCGCCCGCTCGCATCAAAGCGAAACTGGCCCCGGTGTGAAACAAAAAAATCGAACAAAGTAAAGGTAAAGTCACAGACAATACACACAAGGTAGGATTAAGAAATAAGATAAGGTCAATATTTAAAAGAACAAGCCATAAGGTCATTAGTAAAGTCATCAGTCTGCGCCGAAGACGACATCCAAGCGGAAAATACAGTGATAATTTAACAATTCAACCCCGTGTTGACTTTAAAAATGCGCATAAATGTCGGGAGGTTTATTCACTCCGGGCAACAACAACAGAAGCAAATAGACGTTTTGTACTCTAAACAAAAGAGAGAGAGAGAGAGAGAGCGGAGAACTTACCTACCGCCTCACCAAAGAAACAGACTATCCTCGGTTTTTGCGCATCCTTAGTAGATAAATTACAGCAGCTCAGAAAACCCTGTGTGAGCTCCACGATACTACCAAGAAGGACAACACGTTAACTGTCCTCAGGGAGAGAGACACACAGAGACACACACAGAGAGAGAGAGAGGGAGGCGGGGTATGATGGTGGAGGAGGAGGAGGAGGAGGAGGAGGAGGGATATCGAGGAGGAGGGAGGAGGAGGGAGGAGGGCGAGCACCTGCTCCACTGACGCTCCCTGGAGAGCTGGAGGGATGGAGAGAAGGAAGATGTGGCCCCGCAGACTGCTGATACCTCACAGCCTGGACATGTTTACTGTCCACTGGAGACAATCAGATCTGTTCAAGTCAGCTCCTCCTGCTGCTCCACTGACTGCACACGGGTACAGAGCAGTCCTAACACGCTCACTTAACTGATCCTAGTAATAATAATAACAATAATGAGGATTAGTATTGATCTGCTGCTGCTGTTAGGGTGCTGACACAACACTTTACAGTACTGAACACATCATTTGAGTAGTTTCAAGGGGACGAATTAGGAACGAATGAGTAATTAACTGCTAGTTAACCATAAAATGATGAGTAAATCCTAAAACTAATTTCACACAGTGGCTAATTGAGTTGCCTATTAATTAATAAAGTTATTAAGTAACAAGCGAGGAACTAATTAGGGATTTATTAATTATGATGCACCACTTGAAGGGGCACAAAAACGTTAAGTAATCACAAGATAACGATGAACAAATGAGGGACTACTAAGTAACTACACAGCATTATTTATTACTACTTGCAGTGCACGGAAAGACTAACTAATGATTAAGTAATTAGTATTTAATGAGTTGTTGCTAGTTTTGTGCTGTTCACCAGCTGGTTCAGAGTTAATCATGAACAGCTCATGAAGACAAGTCATTAATTACTTAATTATTCATTAATATTGGAAATTTTATCTACTATATAACCCTTCATTAGGAATAAGCAGGGAAAAACATAATAACACATTTCTTAATTAACAGTTCAAACTCATCATTACCTACTCTTTGATACTGGATTAGGAGTTACTCATTAACTAATGATTAGCTAGCGGCTAGTTTCTCATCTTTTGCTCCTTATTGTAAATTGTTACTGGTATTTGGTTTAATTCAGCAACAGTAACATTATTTATGAATCGTGTTTCTGGCAGGCTGATGAGAAGTTTCATTCACACTTCCTCATCACCTTCTTCAACAGGTAGCGTGTTGTGAATTCATCAGAGCTTTTACACTTCAAGCTCCAGTGTGTTGGATTTAGTAGCATCTAGCAATGAGGATTGCAATCAACGAAATACCCCTCACCCTCCTCAAGAGTAGCTGCTGAAAAAAACTCAACAAATGTAAAAGACAAAGGTTTTTTTGTAGAGCCAGTGTTTGGTTTGTCCGCTCTGGGCTACTGTAGCAACATAGCGGTGCAACATGGCGGAATCGATGAAAGAGGACTGGCCCCGTCTGTTCTAAGGTTACGAAAACACAGCAACACAATCTTAGTTTCAGGTGATTATACACAAATGAAAAACATAATTAGCCAACAGATCCTCCTAAATTCTACACTCTGGCCCTTTAAAGCTGCATTTTGCTCACCAAAGCTAGCTGCTAGCCTCGTCACAGGTAGCGTACACTGGTAGCGTCACTTAACGCAGAAGCTAACTGCAGCTCGAAATGATACTGATGAGAGCTGTGAGAGCAGAACAGTGAATCTGCCGACTGTAAAACCAAAACAATGAGCCAAAACACACTTATACTCAGTGACGGGTGATAAGTGCAGCTTTAATGCTAAAACTGTGAGAGAAAATTCACATTTTATTGTCTGCTTTCAGGTGTTATTCTTTGTATTAATTCAATTCCTGTTTACAACATCAGATCACTCAAAAGATTTCTCATAGTGCCTAAATTATCTCACATTTAATACACGTACTATGTGTTATATTAGGTGAAATACTCATGATGACCTCACTGATTTTTAAGAAATGAAAATACTGTATGAAGCATCACGTTTATGAACATAGATTCATTAACATTCACGTGTCATCATAGGCTCGCTCAGCCTGCTTCATTTAGTCTAATATTTCAACGTGTCCCGTGGGCCTCTGTGTCTGTCTCTCTCTTTCTTGATCGTTCATCCCTTCATCTCCCCCATCCCTCCATCCTCGTCTCCCAAGCAGCTGCTCCACTTTGCAGCTATTTAACAGCTGTTTTGCATCGATTTGCGCTTCCGAGTGCAGATTTCTACCTTGTCCATCCTCCTCCCCCCCTCTCACTTTTTACCCCCCCTCCCTTCCTTCCTCTCTTCCTCTTGCATTTCTAAGATGCCAGACACACAGTAACACCAAACAGCCTTGATGTTTTCCTCAATGAATAGACTGTCTCCTTCATATCTTTCCCTGAGATCCATTCAGTGCTGAACGACACACACACACACACATACACACAAGCATGCAAACACAAGCTGGCACGCATACACCGTTAATAGACATGCACACATATTCGCACTGACATGCACATGCACGCAGATTAGCGGCCCCCTACTTCCCCACTTTTCTCTCGATGGATACAAGTACTGAAGGAAGCAACGAAAAAGAAAAGAAAAAAGTGAGGCTCCCCTATAATCCCCAAATCCCTCTCTCTTGTACTCAAACCCACACAAGAGAAAAGGGGGGGGGGAGTGAACGAGAATTGTGTGTCTTTGTGTGTGTGTGTGTGAGTGTGTGTGTCTGCTGAGACTAGTGTAGCCTGACATGATTTATGGTTCGGCTGTGCACTGCAGGCAGACACTCTCAGTTTTCTCTGAGGTGGGTGTCTCACCTCCATCCTTTGTGACCTATACAGGTTGCATAGTGTGTGTGCGTGCACGCGTATGCGTGTGTGAGAGAAGAAGATAAACTGTAAAATGTACACACGAGCTTGTGTGTGTGTACAAGTGCAGGTGCATGAAAGGGAAGATAAACCCGATCGAACATGTGCTGCTCTGTGTGTGTGTGTTTGTGTGCAGTGTCGGGGTCAAAGCGCACAGCGGTGTGTATTCTCCGGGTGGGTTATACTTGGCGGTGGACTGTAGGATCCCCCCATTAAGCAGCGTGTAAAAGAGGCCAAGCACAGAGGCCATTATGAACTCCGGCAGTAATAGCTCCAGGAATCTTATTGCCTCTGGAGACCTGGTCATTAGCCTATTCCTCTCTCATAAAGCCCTCTATCCATCACACACGCAAGCATACACACATTTATATGCAAGCGCAGCCGCTCACAAACACACACGCGCAAGCACATGTTTGCCTCCGTCTCCTCTGCTGCTTTCTTGTTCTCTGTCTATTCATCTCCGCCGAAGAAGAGTATAGCGCTGCAAGAACGATCCACCAAGACGTCCACAGATGTCTTTAAAAAACAGATGCACTCGCTCATACATGAACACACACACACACACACTAACACACACCAACACAAACGCACACACACAGATGCTCATTTACAAAAGCAGCCAGGCATAATATCAGCCATGAACCCAAACCCCTGATTATTTAAATGTATTCCTCCTTCCCCATCCAGTGAAAGTGAGACGCTGTAGCAGCCTGTTAGCTCTGGTCAGGTAGGAGATTACAAACAGAAGCACTGTCACATACAATGGCGCTACGTAGCAGGACAAGCATTATAATGGCACCTAAACCCACCTTCAGAGCACGCACACGCACACACACACACACACTGTGGCCAGATTTATTGGGGATTCAGACAGTGAGGACAAACCACAGAGACGGCAAGGAGGTGAGGACACTCTTTATCCTCAGGCACACACACAGAATCACTAGTGTAACACCAAACAGTACAGTGCACATATTTACTTTCACCTCTGCACGCACACAGAATCCCACACCCTCAAACTGTAGCAAGAGTAACTGTTGTTTTAATATAGGCACGTGTATGCCCCCCCACACACACACGCACGCACACATACATTCATACATATATATATTTATATACATACACACATATATAGAGTACAATGTGTACCAGCACACACAAAGCAGAGGGAGTCCAGAGAGAAGAGATACCTGGGGATGAAGACACATTGGCAAAGGTAATGCTGGAGTCAGTCACTCTGTCCTCAGGCAAAACACACACACACCCTCATACGCGTACACACACACGCACACACACACGCACACACAGAGACACACACATGCACATGCACACATGCAGTGCTGTAAAGATAAGCACTAATCCTGTTTATTACCTCCTCCCTCTCTACACTCTCCCTCTCTTTTTTCATTTTATCTCTCTCTCTCTCATTTTCTCCCTCTCTCCCTTCTTCTCTTATTTTTCCTGTCTCTCTTCCTCAAGCCTATTTCAACAGCGTGCGCGCACACAAACACACGCACACACACACATATATACACACAAGACACGCTCACACACTGTCAGTTTACTCCTGTGATGTTTGTTGGCCTGGGGCTGAGACGAGGAAACAGGGAGGGGAGTGTTGATGTGTGCTGCTCTTTTCCAGCTCCAGCTCTGTTCACGTCCTGCAGAGAGAATTACCTTCCCTTTGTTTGTGTGAAGGGGCTGCTGCCTTTACCATCTGTGCAGCGGATACAGTGGCAGGCGTGCGTGCGTGCGTGCGTGCGTGCGTGTGTGTGTGCGTGTGTGTGTGCCTGTGTGTGTTTGTGTGCCGCTATAATCTTCCAAAATAAAGACATTTCACGGGACCTGATGTCTTTAAGGGGACATTAAGACTTGAGGGATGAGATTAAAGGTTATGACTGAGGTTAATGGAGAAGTTTAAGGGTTGGAAAGTAAGTGTCAGTTTAACATTCTCTCATGCAAATATCACCTCAAGAGCGGTAATACCTGTCATGCAGGTGCAGACCATACAGGCTTGTTGACAATCATCTATAGTCTTTGTGGTGTGTTCAAGTGCAGCATTTTGGCCGAGACACAGGAGACGTGAGGCGACACAATAGTGGGCCCTTGTAGGAGCGTGTTCTTTGGTGTCAGTTTGATGTGTCGGCACCTTAAGAGAATTGCTCATGGGCACCTCAGCGGAGGTAATGAGTCCAGGAGTCCTGGAATCATACTGGGGACCCTCTGCTCCTCTAAGCTTTAGGCCACCACTGCCCTTTGGATGAGGCTGGCTTTATTAAGTGAGTTCCTTATTCTCAACAAAACCAACATTATTATTACTTTATGCCTCCTCCAGCCTGTCTGCAGCCCCTCAGCTCCAAGACCATGTACATCTGAAAAAAGAAAAAATGGCTTCTATATTTTTTTCTAAGGATAAAGTCATTTCCTCACACAGCTGGCCACTGTAGCTTTTAGCGAGTGTTGCTTAAACACGAGTTAATTGTGTATTTGCTTGGTCTATTTTAGACTGCAGATTATTACACATTTCATGCTCTGGTGAGTGAGTTTACAGCAGCAGGATGGTGTTACAGTGCTCGTGTTCATTAAGTAACAGAGGGACTACCACGAAGATTAGGCAAAAAATAAAAACTGAAGCATGAAAAAGTGATGGCTGTTTTTACATGCGACAAATTGGACATTGTCATTTGTCATGTTTGAGGCCCCATGTTGATATTTTGAAGCACAAAACAAAAAAAACCTGATTTGCAGCTCAAGAATTTTAAAAATATGGCTCAAATAAAACTCCTCCTGTATTTGACCAATGAGAAATGTTAACCACTGCAAGCCCCACCCACAAAGCTCCTGTACTTTTGGAAAGTTCAGTCCACTGGGACATTTTTGGGGGGTGATATACTGTCCTCATAACTTAAAGTAGATCCTGGTCCCTGCAGAGGAGTTCGTCCAAAGGTTCCTCTCCCCTGGGGGAAAGTTCTTACGATGGAAATGTTATTGATACAAGAAAAACATAGACTATTACCAGCCGTAGCCTTTAAGTTGAGCTGCATTTTTTATGTGCGTGAACCCGTGTTTTCATTTCTAATTGCTGCGCATGAATGTGTTTGTGTGTTTGTGGTTTTCTTGAGCTGAAGATGCCGTTTTCTCATGGGAACAAACTACAAAAGAGGAAACTAAATCAAGCATTACATTAAAACGAGCGATCAGGAACTTGTGGGTAAACTCTTAACAGATTACACATAAAGACAATCACGTGTTTCTTCTTTCATCCACTTTGCTCTTTACTTCTCATCCTTACTTTCTAATTCTCCTCCTCTTACTTATCCCCTCAGCCATCCCTCCTCCCAGATGTTATTTCCTCCACCCTTTTCCCTTTTCCTTTTCCTTCCCTTCCTTCGCCTCTTTCCTCCATGTGTGTCCTCTCTCCGTCAGGTCCCTCCTCCCTCCTCTCTCGCTCTCTCTCTCCAGATGGGTGGCAGAGAGCAGCAGCTTGCTGTGGTCAGGCCAATTATTTACATAATTATGATCTCCCACTTAACCACATGATCCCTTACCTGGGCGTGGGCAATTAAAGCCGGCATCATTATGCAGATTATGCAAATACAGTCAGAAGCGGAACAAGGTGGTGAGAGATCGCACATGAGCTAACACGTGCCCTGTAACCATGTGTGTGTTTGTGCACTGTTGGTGTGTGTGTGTGCGTCAGCGGGTCAGCTACATATGTGTGCAACAGAATGTAGGAACATATTTGACAGCTCCCTGAATTGTTAATTGTATTTTTTTTTTGCTGTCCACAAAACGTCTGAATGTCAGACGCCAGCCACCCGCAGATGTAGCTGCATACGCTGCCTGCTGTGATGCACTCGATGGGATCACGCTGGAATCATTCCGAGACTGAGGTTCACTCACATCCCTGCCAAAACTGACGCGAATTGAATTTTGTGGTCAAGGATAAAAATGACATTAGAAAAAAACTCGACAGCAGTTTGTCTCTGCAGATAAACAACGTCACGGTTACTCTGGATAGTGAAAACTCATGTCAGCACTTCATTGAGACTGCTTTCTAGTAAATCTTGTTTAGGAAAAAGGCCCTTTGTGAGTATAGATGGAGTGCTAAGTCTTGTTTTTGTGTATTGATACTTGCATCAGCAGGATCAATACCACACAAAAAAATTAATCCGTCTCACATTAGCTCAACTTTCGGGTACATGAACACTCTTCTCAGCCTGTGAAAGTTGTGAATAATCAAGTTGTTAGCTCAAAGAGAAGCACATAATGAGCGCTTTTGTTTTGGCTGAAAATCGTGCTATGCTTTTAATATGCAGGCTGCAAACGAAGAGCTGCAAAAGCAAATGTTTGGCTCATCATGAGGAGGTAATCAAATATACTCAAATGCAGCATATTGATTTGTTATTAAGGTTATTGATCTCTATGATAATGGCAGTGGTACAGTAAAGATTTAAACTAAATGTCGAGGTGCCGTCCTCCCTGTTTCTAAACGAGGTCGGGGGATTATCTGGGATGTTGTTTCTCCTACAAATGTAATTTTTCAGTGTTGTGAGCACCGACAACAAAATTCACCTCCTCTGTCTCTGAGTGACAGCTGAAATCTCAGGAAAGGATTTCTCAAAAACGCAATGAATAAAACGGAAAACATCTGCATGACTCGACAATGGTGAAAGTGAGAAATAAACCTTACACCTAAATAACCCTTTAACCCTTTAAAGTCAGACTGTGTTTTTGTGCCTGCTTAGTTTTTAAGAACGAGAACGAGTGAGGACCAGACTGCAAAGTGAGCATATTTTTGAAAAGTGAGGACATTTTGACCAGTCCTCATGACTTCAAAGCGCTGTTTTAAGGTTACGACAGGTCTATCGACAAATACTTGTGTCGTCGCTTCGTCACATGTTCATTTGTATTTGCCTGCATCAAATTACATCAAAAAAACAACAAAGAGACAGAGCTCCTGATACGTGGAAGAGCAATTTGAAAGAGAAACGTTATAGCAAAAGAGGCCTCGTACATCAACCAAGTCTTACAGGTCAAGAATAAAGGACTAATAACCAAAATTGTTCCTATAAAATGTTACGTAGTGCACCTTTAAGGGTCAGGTTAGAATAAGGTTTGGGTTCAGGTCAGGGTAAAAGCTGAGGTAAGGCATTGGCATTTAGTTGTGATGGTTAAAGTCAGATCAGGCGCTCGGGAAAACCCCAGGCGTGTGTGTGTGTGTGTGTGTGTGTGTGTGTGTGTGTGTTCACTGAAACATGCTAACATGGTGTGGCCAGGTGGCAGACTGAGCTGTGCCCAAAATCAACAGGCACTTCAGTGAAGCGACATCATTGATTGTGTCTGTGTGCCTGTGTGTGGGCGGTGTGTGTGTGTGTGTGTGTCTGTGTGTGTGTGTGTGAGGACCACATCCCTCCCGGCAGTGGCACCTCACAAAGAAGGCATGTGCAAACACACATCTGCATTATGAAGCACACACGCCCGGTCTGTTGGTAACGGCCATCTAACTGCTGTTAACCTGCTCTCTGTGGAGGCCCCTCCCTAAACACACACATACACACACACACACACACACGAATACTCGCTGCACATGCACACATACATACACACTGACACATTCAATCAATTATGTTTTGACATGGTTCATGAACATGCAGATGGTGCAGGACCAGCGGGGGCAGAGGACTGAGTATCTCTCTCTCTCTCTCTCTCTCTCTCTCTCTCTGTTTAACTTAGCCCTGTAGATGTACGTGTGTCTTTGTGTGTGTGTGTGTGTGTGTGTGTGTGTGTGTGTATATGTGTGTGTGTGTTAAGGAGTCCACCTCCCTGTAAAAGATATTAATGCCGGCAAATTTTAGCTGCTGTATTTTCATTTGGCTAATCCTCCTGCCATCTGCTCGTTATCATACACCGCGCTGCTTATTACAGTTTTTACTCGGTGTGTTGGTGTATGTGTGGACTGTGAGCATGTGCACAACGTGTCTGTGTGTGTGTGTGTGTGTGTGTGTGTGAGTGTGTATGTTTTGCAGAAGGCGTGCATGTCTGTCTGTGTGTGTGAGCTTCCAGGAGTTGTCGTTATCACCTCGGGTCAAAATCTGCTGGCATTTATCCCAATCTCCCCAGTCCAGTGAGCAGGCGGGCTGCATGTGTGTGTGTGTGTGTGTGTGTGTGTGTGTGTGTGTGTGTGTGTGTGTTGGCGTGTTGGTGTGGGGGTGTACATTGTGAATATGTGCTTGCATGTGAGATCTCACATCAAAGCTTCCCTCTTATTCTAAATGGATGTAAACATCACAGAGCAGGCATGTTTGCTTGTGTGTGTGTGTGCTGGTGTTAGCGTGTGTGTGTTTGTGTGTTTGTGTGTTGCTGGGTGCACATGTGCTTTAAATGAATCCTCTGTTAATTAAGAGCTCATTAGTGACACCAGCTCTTTGACCAATTAGGGTGGCTTGCCTACTTGCTCACTTGTTTGTTTTCCGGTCGAGACATTACCAAACACGCTGTTTTATTCATCCCCTTTTCTTTTACACCCCTTCTCCGGGTTTCACCGTCTCTGGAGGGTAGAAAACATAAAAAATAGATTATGGTTGTTTTGCGCTTTTATTCTTGTTTCCCCCCCCCAACCTCTTTTTTTTTTTTCTTGGCAGGAGAAAGTCGCCCCGCTCCCAAATGATGTTTGTGTGTGTTTCTTTTTTCTTTCTTTATCTCCTCTGTGTTATCAAGCTGTTGTCATGGTCTTTTATTCATCTCATTAATAACAGCGCCCTTGAGGTGGAGCATCACGACCCTGTTTTCCTCGGCACACGGAAGCGAGCGCAAACATGCACGCGGCAGCACACAAAGATGCACACACACACACACAATTAACAGCACAAGAGAGCCCGACAGCAGCCTCCTTTGAGGCAGCACCCATCTCAGCCTCCTGCATGAATACACAAGGACTCTCCACATACGTACAGAATGGAAAATACGGCCAAACACACAAAACGTGCGCGCGCGGGCCAGCAGCTTTTCCGCCCACTAAAAACATATACACACAACACCTCGTGTCCTACTTAAAATAAAGACTCAAAAGCTGAGATTGAATTCTGGCTCCACCACAGCGTAGAGCCTCACGTACCCGACAGAGCCCGCCTGGCATCCTAACCAAGGTACAACGGAAAAAAACAAGGAGGGAAGCTGAAAAGAAAGACAGAAATGAGGATGAAAGAGGAAACTGATCCACGACTAAGTCATCATTACAGATTGGTCTGCATCCACGCCGCTCATCAATATTTCAGTTCGCCCCAAACTTGAGCTGTTTGTTCCTTATGAATTATGTTCTGCTATTCTATTTTTTCTTTTTGATTTATGACACCTGGATGTGAGGACGGTCTCTCTCGCCACAGTGCTCACTCTCAGGAATCGGTGTATATGCAGAAAGGCTGCTTGTGTGCGCCGCAGGGAAAAATATTTAGAGTGAAGTTATCAAATGCCACGCTCACAGTACGGTGGCCCGGGGCTGTTGTGTTGAGCGTGCATGTGTGTGTGTGTGTGTGTGTGTGTGTGTGCGTTCATGTGACATCTGCCATAAATCACAAGCCACAATGCCCTTGTAGCTCTAACACATATCATGGAAATCAATGCGGAGGTCAAGTCGAACAGAGCCACCCAACCCCCGAAAATACCACAGCAGCCAATAAATATGGCAGGCTAATACACACGTCGACAACCCGGCTTTCTCACCCTATTGACTCGCCGCGGATAATGTGTGTGTGCACGCGTGAGCGAATGCATACATGGACAGAAACACAAATGTCAGTGACTGTGTGTTCATTCGTCATGCTGATGCTGTAGCCGGTTTGACCCGCTGACATTGTGAGAACAAGAGATGCATTATCTCAGCCTGCTGGGCCTCTATGAGCATCATGAGAGGATAAATCTGGTGACGTTCTTTATTTTTTTTACTGTTAGCAACAAATCCTGTCCAAGACCCAAACCAACAATGAATCGATCACTCTAACAAGTATTGTCTGTGCCTGATATAGTTAATTCCTTTGTGCAGTGAGCTCCATTGTTGTCCGAAAAACTATTAAAAACGTTGATGGATTGAGTGTCGTTGTGGCGTGCCGTCCTTCCTTATGACAAACACTTCAGTTTATTTTGAGCGAATCCGATAAAAATCTTGCTGCTGTTAAAACTCAGATGCCTCCGTCACACTGGACAAAAAGAACAAACTAAACCGCTAAAAACCGGCTTTGTCTTCATTGTGAATGTGTGCAGACGGCTTTCACTCACGGGTCACTTGACTCGCTGTTGTCAGGGTTCTTTATCGGCTCCAGCTCTGATCAGCTGAGAGGGAAACACAACGCCCGTGTGGACACGCTGATTTCCACCTCTTGTTCAGTGAAAGTACGACGCAGCATGGTAAGTGAAGGTTTCGGGTTTTAATACTTCTATATACGTCTCTGTGAAGCAGCACTCCAAAATCATTCAGTCAGCACTGAGTTTTAAAGATATCAAAAAAGTTATTAGTGGCTGTCGTGTCACCACCCGAGCCATGCCTGCTGCCTGGTCTCTACTGCACATGTGCAGCTCTCAACAGAGATGAGAGGGAAGCGAGATGTCTCAGTCCTTAGCAACTTCCGTTATCATCGCCACAAAAAAAACGATGCATCTCATCAAGAATTTTACTGATCGAGACATTTAAAAAAACAAATGTTAGCCATTGAAACTCCCCATGTACAGATGCTGTGTCCACGCTGCAGCGGTCAGGAGTTTGAATCCGACCTGTAGCCGTTTGCTGATTGTCATCTGTTTCATCCCATTTCCTGTCATTTCTCTAAGCTCTCCTGTCCACTAAAACCATGAAAAGGCCCAAAAAATAAATACATTTTGATACCTGGATGAAGTCTGATAAGTTAAACAATCTGTTGTTTTCTTGTGTCCCCCTGATTTTCTGGCCTGTTTGTGATGATGAACGTGACACACGAGAAAAACAAACAGAAAGGGAAACTCATCCACTGGCAACATGAAAAATGAGTTATTCACCTCTTCATGGCTGGTTTTAAAAGAAAAAGCACGTTCATGTTAACCTTGGTGTAAAAGTGGTGATTGAGGACAGAATGTGTATTAATCCAAAGCTGAAAATAGCCCCTGTAAACACACTTCTGGTCCTCTTAGAGACATTTGTGAAAAACTACAGTGCCAAGCTCTTTTAGTAAATTGCTCAGCTTTCTTTAAACAAGGAAGTTTATGTTTGTGACCTGATTTTTGAGATTTACATCTTCAGTCATCACAAACAGGCCCTTCGAAGAGAAACAGTAGTGTGAGACAGACCATTACAGCGTTGTTTTTTTGTGGGAATGTGTTCAAAACCAGAGGAATGTAGAATATCTCCATCCTGATCCTTTAAACACAGGAAAAGATTGTTTTATTTATTCCCCGGCTTGCAGAACTCCCAGCAGCCTTGACGCACCTTCTCCTGGGAATACATTCTGATTTCAAAAGATAAGATTTATTTCTATATATATATATATATATATTTTTTTTTTGAGAAGACATCTGAATAGCGATCAACTGACAAGCCACCGAGGGAAACAGTAAACTGCTGTAATGTGTGTGGCGCGTATCACCAGGGGGTCCAGAGAGTGGGAGATAGCAAAATGCCACTTTCTTTTCCTTATGATACCATGTTAAGGTCACGATGTGCTCTGGGTAACAACGCATGAATGTGGCACACACACACACACACACACACACACACCACAGACACACACACACACCACAGACACACACACACACACCACAGACACACACACACATACATTTCCTCTCTTTCTGTCATGTCTCCTATCTCACACGTCTCTGATGGTTTTATGAAAGATGCTCGTGTAGATAATATGTATCATTAACCTGATTTTCTATTGTTGCCCCTAATCTCCATTCCTGTCTCATCCGTACTCTGCTCCACTCCTTCTACCCTGACTAATCACACAGTAATCGCTCCACACACACACATGCACACACACACACACACACACACGTGCACACACACACACACACACACGTGCACACACACACACTCACACACACACACATCCCATCCTTTACCCCTCACCCCCTACATTGTCAAATGATCATTGACGAGCAAGCGTGTGGCTGACACTGTCTCCACAGCAACGGCAGTTAGGACCAGGAGGGGGGCTGGGGCATCTTCCAGTGTGTGAATGATGAGAACACACACACACACACACCTACATCAACACAAACAGAGCAGACAGGTGCACACAACCACAGATACACACATACGTAGGTGCCAGCTATCACAAAAACCCATTTACACACACACACACACACACACACACACTGTCAAGTTTGCACACATGCACACACACACAGACGTGCAGAAGCACACACACACACACACCACACAGACATTAAGCGAGACCTAGGAAACTGAAAAAAAAGAGGATGAAAGCCAGAGTGAAGGGAGGGAGGAGGGGAGGGAGGAGGTGGTGTGTGTGTGTGTATGTGTGTGTATGTGTTTGTATGTGTGTGTGTGTGTGTGTGTGTGTGTGGGGGGGGGGGGGGGGGGGGGGGTTGTTGCTTCCTGGAGAGAGATTTTCTTCTTCTTCCTCTCACGTTCACACGCACGCGCAGATAGAAATGAGACACACACACACACAAATACACAAACAATGACAAAGCACCACATAATCACTCAGATTCAATCATTTATGAAAGCAGATGTATAATTCAAAAACCAGCATGAAAGATTCACAAGGCAAAGAACATTGTTTAATCTGCCCTCTGCCCTTCAATTCCCCCCATCAATCCCTCCCTCTCTCTCTCTCTCTCCCTCTCTCTCTGTCTCTCTCTCTGTCTCACCGCCTCCTCCCCCACTTCTCACCTCTCACCACAGCAGGGTTTTTAATCATTGACCACAGTCTGGTCCAGACAACTAAAAGGTTAAAGATCAGGGTGAGGGGTCGGGGGGTGAGAGACACGTCAGGAGGGCTGAGGTCTGTTTCTGACATTCTCATTCGTATCGTTTCCTTTCGCTGCTTAAATGCACAAAATCCCAGTTTACACACCTTCGCTTCTTTCCTCACCTTGTCTTCTTCTCCACACCGACCTCTCCCTCCCTCCCTCACATTGCTCCTTTCTCTTTTCAGTCTCGTTCTGTCATCCTGCCACCGGGCATGTTTAAGCACCTTTCTCAGGTAACCTCACACCTGCCTCAGCGTTGACACTCTCTGCACTCTCTTGTATATCAGACACAGTTGCCCGAGAGAGTGCAGACAATAGACGTCCCGGCTGTTTGGCTCACAGGAAGACGCAAGAGCGGAAGAGAGCGTTACAGACCAGCCACCATGAGGACAACCTGGGGTTATTTCAGGGGCTGCACCTCTTTTTTTATGATTGATTCATTGGAAGTTTTTATTCTGTAAAATGTCAGAAAGGAGGGAGAAAATGCCCCAGGACGATTTCCAAAATCTCAAGATCACAAAATCAAATGCAACAGTCCAAAACTCAAAAAAATGCAGCTTTCTTTCATAGACGAGGGAGAAAACTAGCACATCTTCACATCTGAGAAGCTGAACAAAATGATTTTAAAAGTACTTAAATGATCAATCGATGATCAAAATAGTGAAGGATGGATTTTCTGTGGATCAACTAATCATTTGCAGTAATCGACACATCATTCAGCCCTTTTAATTTTGTTTAAGTTGGCTTTTTTGCACCCAATCCAGCCATAAAAACTTGAAGAAAACAAGCAATAAAATAACCAATAATGCAAGAGTATGTGATCAGATACTGTATTCTGTGTTAGAAGAATATATCCAAGATTGTAGATACAACTTTCAGGCCAGTAGCCAAAGAGAAAATGCACAACTAAAGGAACAAAACCGCGAGCAAATGCCAAAAAAAAAATGCTTTACAATGATCAAAATAATGAATTTAATATCAAAAACACGTATCTGTGTCGACTCCAGCAGCACTGGGCATCTCTCCTTACCTGCCAGAAGACGGTAAATCAATGTGACATCACTCAAGCTATTAATTATGCCTTGAAAGAATGATTGAATGAAAGGGAGATTCACTCTTCGCAGCCAGTTCTGAGAGCTGAAGGAACACCAGCGGCACAGAGAAGTCCACGGGAAGAAAAAAAAAAATGAAACGCTGGATGAAAAGACTGGGTCTTACCTGGGAGGTAGAAGTGTGGAGGCTTTAATCCAAACATGGTCCTGGATCCAGTGACTCAGAGAAGAGGAGTCTGGGTTACAGGAGGGCGAGGAGGGGGAGCGCAGGGGGGCTGCGGTCGGCCGGGTTAAGGAGCTCGTTGTTGGTGCGAGTCATCAGACGGCTCCCTGCTCCTGCTCTCTCGCTCTCTGTGGGCCCTGTGGGTGCCAGGAGGGAGGAGGGAGGAGGGAGGAGGGGAGAGGTCAGCCTCTAGTCTGCCTCCCTCCCGTCCTCTTCACCCTCTCTGGACTGAACCCCCTCGTGGAGCAGAGAGGTGGAGGACAAAAAAAAAAAGGAGAGGACAGAGAGAGAAAGTGGCAGAAAGAGAAAGAGGAGACGAGGCGAACAGAATTGCTCCACCAGCTGAGGAAGGACGGGTGACAGTGTGCTCATGCCATCTTTCACTGAGGAGGGAGAGCCTCCGAGAGAGTTGGGAGGGAGGGTGACAGGAAGGATAGAGAGAGAGAGGGGTTGAGGAGGAGGAGGAGGGGAAAGAGAGAGAGAGAAAGAGAGTCTTCAGCCGGCGTCCTCTCCTCTTTTTTTTTTTGAGTCCTGCGCTTTGTAATCCCTTCCTTGTTATTCATTCAGCGGCCTCTTGCTCGTTTGCTGTATAATGATCTGTTTTTCTGCGCCTCTCTTTTCTGTGTCTCTATTCTTGCTTTATCCTCCCTCCTTTGCCTCAGACCCACCACTGACTGCTCAGATCAGCGAGCACAGAGGAGGTGGATGAGGAGGAGGAGGAGAGAGGGGAGGGGAGGGGAGGGGAGGGGAGGGAAGCAAGGAGAGAAAAGAGAGAGAGAGAGAGGGAGGGAGGGAAAAAAGAGGGGAGGAGAATCATAAGACGGATGAGTGAGGGAGAGATGAATGAGTTTATGTGAGTGTGTCGCGTACACACACACACACACACACACGCGTGTCTCTGTGTGTGTGTGTGTGTTTGTGTGTGAAATATGAAGAGAGGAGGAAGGATGATTTAGTTGGCATGTGTGTGTGTGTGTGTGTAGTGTGTGTGAGTAAAAAGAGATTGAGAGAAAGAGAAAGAGGGAGGAAGAGAGGCGAGAGGGTGTTGATGCAGTTCTCATTATCAGTAGATTGGACTGGTGCCTGAGTGACAGCTGATTCATCATGGGAGGAGAGGAAGGGAGAGCGGAGGGGAGGAAATAGTGTGTGTGTGTGTGTGTGTGGAGCTGGGAGGGAAGGAGGGAGGGAAGGAGGGAGGTGGGGAGGAGGTTAAAACCTGCCCTTAAGCATCTGCTTCATTCAGATCTCCTCCTCTTCTTCTTCTCCTCTCTTTCCTCCTCTCCTCCTTTTTCAGCCTCCGGTCCTGAAAATCAACACTCCTTCCTTGTGTGTGTCTGCTTTACACGCTGCTGTATACCCTGATGTGACCGCCATAACTCTATCATCCACACACACACACACACACACACACACATAGCCCCCAAAACCGGTCACATGCTCTCATTGATTAGACAGGCCTCATATGTCTGACACATCACGTTAGCCGGGCTTTCCATCAATTACTGTCCACTCTTGGCGAGCTAACGTCCCATCTACTGTCACCGAGACCCAATTCTATCACAGCCGCGTTAGAGCCGGAGCCAGAAACCACTGCCTGCCCACACACATACACACACACACATCACACACACACACATAGCATCAAACCAAGCTGCATCATGGGGGAATGAGATGCCATTAGGAGCAATTATTTGAGCTGGTTCTGTGGCGTTCTGCTCGTTGGTGGTATGGTGACGCTTTTTGGAGACGTCTCGTGGTTTGTGTCTGGGCGTCTGTGGCAGCCGGGGGGGAACCTGGCTGCTCTATCACTGTCTCCATCTCCTCGCAGCAGCCCTCATTTCTCTCTGTCACCTCCTCGCGCTCACGTATGGAGCACGCAGCCGGTTTCATCGCATGTGCACAAACATTTAAAGGTCCAATTTGTAGGATTAGGTTGTGAATTACCGAGACTTTGGGTTGGTCTGTAACCAAAATCACAAGTCACATTGCCTCAGTGGGCTTCACCATCTGTACAGTGTACAATACCTCGATTCGAGTAGGGAAAAACTCCCCCAAAAAACCCTTTTAGCGGTTAAGAAGGAGGAAAACCTCAGAGAAGCCACAGAAAAAGGATCCCTCTCCCAGCTTACAAAGACACAAATATCTGAAATAAGCAGATTATAAAATATACTGTGTTTTAAAAAGTATCCAAATGTCAAACCTGAGTAAAATAAGCATATCGTGTTAGAATATTACTTTGGTGAAAGTGAAAGTCCTCCATACAACTATATTTGAGTCCTCAAGTATCGGATAAATGTAATTAAGTATCTAAAGGTAATGTAAAGGCCACAGCACATCACATGTACAGAGTCGACCTGTGGCCCTCTGCTGCGCGTCATCCCCCCATTTCCTGTCATCTCTCAAGCCGTCCTACCAAATATAGAAAGAAAAAGGCCAAAGGTAAAATAATACCCCACATATATGTACTTGTTTACAGTGATGGAATTTAACAAGTACTATACTCAAATACTGTTTCAAAGTACTTTCACTTTACTTGGGTATTTCCATTTTCTGCGACTTCATACTTCCACTCCAAATACTTTTTACTCCAATAAATTTTTTTGATAACTTTAGTTACTTGTTACTTGCAGATCACGTGCTGCATCAGAGCCAAAGTAACACTTTTTTTAAATGTATCTATTTTATCATCAATCAGATAAAAAAATAAAAATAAAAAACATGGATTCTGATAATCAGGAACATGCTGAATATTGGATATTGGATCAGATAACCAGCCGGGTCGATAATCGTGTGTATACATACGTGTAGATGTAGATGTAAAGTGCTTTAACCTGCAGTTCTGTTTATGTGGGTCAACTGATTATTGGCCTGGTCGATTATCGGATTTGATTTTCAGCATCTGCTCTGTTTAAAATCTTTTTAAGTCTGACTGCCATCCAAATAAAATTATTTACTGCTACTTTGGCTCTGATGCAGTGTGCAATCTGCAAAGTCCCTTATATATAATAACTAATTATATCAATTACGTGTGGTGGAAAAAGTGATGAAATGTACTCCACGTAGTTACATTCAAACACTGAAAATCCATGTGAGTAATGCTCTGAGCGAGCGCGAGCCACGTGACCAACTCTCCATCACGGTGACCTGGAGGACGGCGGGCCACGTGAGAAAATCAGTGCACAAATATCAGAATGTTGACAGATTCTGTAAACAAAAGTGCGAAAGGTTGTGAAAGCAGTGATCCATGAGGAGGCCCTTAGAGTACAATGATACTATCTGTTTCCACCCTCATCTTCTTCTTCCTCAAGATTTTTTTTTTTATCTCACTCCTTAACATGTCTTCTCTTTTTATTCCTTCACCTCTCTCTCTTCTCTCTGAGTTGCAAGGAGGAAGTGTACTGCTGATAAGATTGATCGCGAGGGTCTCAAAGAGCTATCTATAACCCCGTCTGTCACCGCTGAGTCAATGAAGAGAGGCTGCTGTGGGACGCACCGAGTACAGCGCACGCACACACACACACACACACACACACACACACACACACACACACACACACACACACTTTCAAAATACATAAACACATGTAAACATGCACAAGGAAGCACATTAAGAATGCATACAGACACACACATTCACACACTCACAAAGACTGATCAACAGCTGTGGGAGAAGTTGTGAAACATCAGCCAACCACAAACTGACAGAGGGAGCAGACTGGAGAGAGGAGATAAAGAAAACAGAAGAAAACAGCACAGAGGATGGAGAGGTGGTGGTGGTGGTGGTGGTGGTGGTGGTGGTGGGGGTTGAGACGGAGGACAGGAGTATGTGTGTGTGTGTGTCAGAAAAAAATATGTTTTTCAGTTCCCTTCGATTGGCCCTGAACCAGATCGAAACCAGCATTTGTCTTCTTCTTCTCTGTATTATTGGCTCAAGCTGTTAACACACACACAAACACAATCGTACACACACACGCAAACACTCTGTAAACACCCCTGACCTCTGGGTCGAGACAGTCGAGGCCCTTTGGCCCCGCGGGGGTCACGCTCCGCCGCACGGAGCGGGGTCGCGGAGGTCAAGAGAGGAGGAGAAGGAGGAGGAGGAGGAGGAGGAGGGCCAACAAACACACAGCAGGATCCGCGATGATTACAGACAACAGCCAATAACGAGCGGCCACCTCTGACCTCATCGCCGTGGAAACGTGAGGGAATGCCTGTCACCGAGGGAGCAGTATAACTCAATCTATCGCCGGGCGGAAAAAAAAAAAGAGGATGAGGAGAAGAAGAGAGTTTTTTCTAGAGATGTGGTCAATGAAACACCGGCCTCACCCGTCACCTCCGCTCTCCTTACTGGAGCTCTCGTTCTGTCCTCCGCACCAGACGCCATCCCAGTCACAAGAAGCAAAACCTCCCTACCAACACCAACACCACCACCACCACCTCCTCTCCTCTCCTCATCTCTGGCTCTTTCTCTATCATTTGCCTGTCAGATGCACGCTGTGGCAGAATAAGAGCTGACACCCCGGTCCCAGCAGCAACCAGGGGCTGCCATCAGCAACTTAAACATTTTCTCTCTCTGCTGCCCCCCCCCCTCCTGCTCTCCCCTGCGTCCATGCAGCACTCTCACTGCTGACAAGGAGCACAGAGAAGATGACAAATAAAGGGAGAGAAATGATGTGAGGGGGGGGGAGAAAAAGAGAAAAATCCCTCCTCCATCTTGCTATTATTCCCGCATTCCCTTCCCCTCTTGTTTTCACTCCTCCTCCCCCCCTCCCTCCTCCTTGTCATCTCAGCGAGGTTGCTGACCCCGAGTGAGTGAGCCTCATTACTCAGTCACTCTGTATGCACTCACATAGGGTGATGGTGGTGGTGGTGGTGGTTCTGGTGGGGGTGCGTGAGCATGTTTTGACGGGACGAACAGTAAATATATTTGTCACTCCTGAAGTCACTCTGGCAGTTTCAGGAAAGACACTTAAAGAGACGACAGAGGACGGGGCGTCACCGCGGAGAGGCACGGGGGGGAAGATTAAAAGATGGTGAATCGAGGACGGGTATGGAGGATAAAGTGATTGGGGGGGGGAAGAGGAGTGGGTGGTGGTGCTGGTGTTGGAGGAGGAGGAGGGTGGGGGGTGCTGGTGGTGGCTCACGCTGGATCAAAGATAATTGTCAGCGGAAGTCATTATGCACATATTGTATAGAGAAACCCGAGGACGCTTCTTTCAACCCTATCCCTCTCATCATTTCCTCCTCTCCTCTTCATCAGCCTCTCGGTGTCTCCCATGCCATCGGGGATTTAATTGGACGCTGATGGGTTCACGGTGACCTCGAGTGAGGGAGAGGAAAGAGAGAGAGAGAGAGAGGGAGGGAGGGAGAAAAAGTAAGTTGAAATTGTTGGGGCAGGAATCCACCACCGCCGCCGCCACCATCCGCAGCATTAGTCTGTTAGAGAAAAACACTTAGAAATGATCCAAAACGACTGTCTCCTCCCTCGTCCAAACCGATGACACAGCCTCAGACGCTCAGTAATAACACCCTAAACTGCACTCTTATTGAGGTTTGGATCGCCGCGGTGGATTCACATTGGCTTGGCTCGTGCGCCTTTGTGGGGGCTCACGCTGCAGTCCTCCTAAAATGCAGATGAAATGGGAGGGAGGTATGCTGCGAAAGAAAAAAAAAACAAAACAAAACATCAGCCCCCCCAACCCGAGCAAAACTCTGGACTCAGGCTGTCTGGTGCCTGTCTGGCCACCAAACTATCCCAAACACGCCATTCATGCGTGCTCACATAGACATGTATTATCAGAGTGTGGCCTGCTGAAGCCCTGAATCAGCATACACACACACACACACACACACACACACACGTACAGTAGACCCGGCTGACGTCCTCCCACCACAGCATGCAAAGCAGCATAAATCAAGACTGTTAATGGGCCCGAGTCACAGGGCTCCACTGTACTTCTCCACCCCTTCAAACTCTCTCTCCTCACACCCCTCCCCGTCTCCACCCTCTCTCCCTCTCTCTCCCTCTTCCTCTCTCTCTCTCTCTCTCTCTCTCTCTCTCGGGTCCATCTGTCCGTTTGCAAGTATGAACAGAGCACAGTGACACACATACTGAGTGGGAAATTAGCCTGCTGCTGTGACATTCGGTCGAGTGTGTCTGCGTGAGTGTTTGTGTTTCTGTACATGTCCATAGAGCATCACTGTAACTGTACGTCGGCATATGCGTATGTATGCACACAGACAGTTTGTGCATCTGATTTTCGGTGCGGAGCTGGAGAAAGATTTACATAGTACGTCCTCTAGATCGCACAGCTGAAGGTTTCTAAAAATATGTTGAGTATTGTTATTTTAATTGACTTCAAATAGGGTTGTTTTTTGAAATTATAGTCATCTATCTGTCTATCTATCTATCTATCTATCTATCTATCTATCTATCTATCTATCTATCTATCTATCTATCTATCTATCTATCTATCTCTATGTCCCTGCTGTGACATTGGTCTTCAGTGTGTGTGTGTGTGTGTGTGTGTGTGTGTGTGTGTGTCTACCCAGATGGTGATATCTCCTGATTATCTCTGTATGTATCTCCTCCTCCATCCTGCAGCTCCACTGGGTCAGGCAGGTCCCAAACCTCGCCGTGCCACCATCCGAGGTGCCACATCGATTAGGCTCCCCCGGGAAACACGCGCCCCCGCAGCCAGGATCTCATGAGCGGAGCCCCCACAGGAGGGTTTTGAACTTCTCTCAGCACATTTCCCTGTCCTGGCCTGACCCCGTCGAGGTGACCCCTGAACCCTGACCTGACTCTGCGACCTCTAAACCTGCTTCTGTCCCTTCTGATGTTTGCTGAGCTCAAAGGATCATAAATCATTGCCGCAGACACAAACTTCAAACCTTTCTCACTGCTATCTTGCACCCAAATCGTGAAATGTTGTTGGATTCGCTCCAAATCGCCTCATTGATGCACGTACAGTCGCGTCCGTCTCATCTGAGGAGCATCTGTAGGAAGTGAGTGATGATTGATCTGATGTCTAATTAGAAAGAAGCTACACGCTGCTGCTGCAAACCCTGCAGCGTTCGTTTTAAATGTGTTTACAGATATTTTGTGTTTACATTGTTAATGTGAAAGTCATCATACAATCATAACTAACAGGATAATCTTGCTAAAAATATTGTAGTTTAAAAAATGAACAGAGGAATATGTGCTACATTACTCATTAACAATAAAGATATGAAGTTAATGAAAGTTTCATGGGGAGACATCATCAATTATCATTGCAGTGATGAAACACAAACTCAAGGTTCATTTCAGGCCTTTGTCACTAAATATAAGCGCAAAACAGTCATGCAGTTTGTGGAGCTTCAACGAGTAGTTTATTAATCAATCTATATACATTAAAGGGCAACTGCACCACATTTAACACATTAAAGTGTGTTTACAGGTCTTGGGGAGTACTACTACATATGTAAAGTAGTGAAACGTGTTTTTGTAGCTGCATGTAATCTGATAAAATTCCTCGAATCATGTCACTTATTGTGAGTTGCATTATGGGTAATGTAGGTGCTAGATTTTCAAAAGGAAGAAGAATTTCTGGAAAATAAAAAGGCAATATCATTGGTTATTGCTGTATTGAGTTTCATTCCTGGTGCCTACATTACCCATGATGCAGTTTAGCCACTGGATGACATCACTGGAGGCAATTGAGCTTTTTTCTCCTCATATGCAGCAGTACTCCCTGCACACACCTGTAAACTCACTTCAGTGTGTACAGTTTGTGGAGTTAACCTTTCATTAGCAACTATTTTGATAACTGAATCATTATTTTAGTCATGTTTCGTGCATGAAATGTCAGTCAGTTGAACACATTTCAGTTTGAGAGTGTTGGTTGAATAAAACAAGCAATTTGAAGACATTTCATTTTAATTCAGTTTCACTTCCCACTGTTGTCTGAGATAACAACGAATGTGTTAATTTATCAACAGATTACTCAACAACAAAAGTCATCATTAGCAGCAGATGTCCTACTTTCAAGTGATCATATAGAGGAGATGGAAACCTCTTTCTCTGTTTTTTGGTGATTTCCAGAATACTTCAAGGACCTGAAATCTATGTTGAGCACTATTGTAGTTAAAAACGTGTCTTCCTCTTCGTTGTTTAAAGCCCCTGTACAGACTTTTCATTTAGTGTTGATTTTGGCGGCCCCGCTGGACGAAAGCGGTAGTGTTTTGCTGGAATGAAGACTGCATTTCCCTTGAGCTCTAGCGCCCACTGTCGTGAAGACGTTTGTCTGGCCGGCGAGTGTAGATTTGTTTTGGAAACGTCGGAAAGACGACGGGACTTGCTTTGAAAACTTTTTTTTTTTAGCAGCTATCTGCAGCGTGCATATGGACGAGGTAATGTGTCTATTTGTATTTCTACTTAATATAATATGCCGCCGGTGAAACAAAGTAATGCTGCTGTTGCGCTGCAATTTCCCAGCTATATATATTACCCACGGTGCTACAGAGCTAGCGTTACAGCAAAGTCACAGTGATTGTGATGGATGTTTTGTTCTAAGTAAGAAACTGAATCATTTATAATGACAGAGGATATTACCGATGCATCGTTGTAGGTTGGCTGGGCTGATCACACAGCTGAAATGGATGCGTGATCTAAGACGTTTGTTGTCGTTTTCACGAGTGTAGTCTCTAGAGCTAATCTAGTGGTAACGTTAGCCAGCTTTGTTGTAACAACATAAATGCATGTATTGCTGTAATCTACGTCCCGCATTACATTTCATAAATGAAATAAAATTTACAAACCTGTCTAGGAGGAATCGGGCGAATTCTGGATCCGACCCTCCCTTCAAGCCCCGCAACTCTCTCCATCTCTGGAAGGAATCGCCAATGTTTATCCGTGTTTTAGCCCTAGCTCGATCGGATTCCCTCTTGGCCTTTCGTTGGTCTTCGGTTCGAATTCTTTTTCTTTTCTTTGTCTCATTATCAGCCATGACAAAAGTTTTAGCTCGGTTAGCACTGACTAGCGTAGCAACAAAACAGCTATGCCGTATCCTGAATGTCGTCAGTTCCGGTCTGACTGCCGTAAATCGTTTCGTCAGTGGTCCGACCCGACCAATGCCTTTCAGAGGTATAGAATTAGACTACTTAGAAAAAGCGTATCTTCACGCTGATGGGCTCATTTGCTGTTGTAGGTAACAGAGACACATCAGCAGAAACCAGAGACTTTTCTATATCCAGTTAAAAACTCCGTACAGGGGCTTTAATAAAATGGAAAATAGAGGTAAACGCCTTGATCCAGATTGATAAGATGTGTTAATAAACCATAAATTTATCCTTTCCTTGCTTTATGTTTCTTCGCTTGTTTGCTGATCAGTCATTTGCTGAGAAGTCACTTTGAAGGTCTCTCTACATATCAACACAAAT
The DNA here is from genome assembly GCF_900880675.1 of Sparus aurata. Classification (NCBI taxonomy): domain Eukaryota; kingdom Metazoa; phylum Chordata; class Actinopteri; order Spariformes; family Sparidae; genus Sparus; species Sparus aurata. The sequence goes on along the minus strand of NC_044194.1, from coordinate 8,064,281 downwards.
CTCATTAGCTGTGATTTCAGACAGATGCGTAGACTGACGCACCGTGGCGGTTTTAGTATATTATGATTATCTGCAAATCACAGCTCTGCCTTCTGGGGGATCTGGCGTGCTGCTGTGTGCAACCGGTGCTGTCACTCGTCAGTCAGCTGTCACTTAATATCTTGCGCTGCTGAATTAAAACACGTAGGAAAGACTGAGGAGGATTTTTTTTTTCTTCTACTGAGCCAGAGAAACATTTTATCAGATAACAGATATTAAGATGTGTCATATTCCGGCGCCTCTTGAGGGAAATCCTGGCCGACTGCACTAACTACCAAGATCAAGGATTATTCCAGCTCCAATACCAACACACACACACACACACACACACACACACACACACACACACACACCTTCACACATGCACATCCACATTACCTGGGGGGTCTGAGCTCCCCCCTCTACAGGCCTTCACCCCACATGCTCATCTCAATTAATCACCCAACAAAACAGATGTCAGGAACAAAGGAACGATCTCCAGGCCTGTGGGGTAAAGAGGGGGGGGCGGAGGAGAGGAGAGGGGAGGGGAGGGGGAGGAAGGATGGCAGGAGGAATAAGGAGGGTGGTTTTGTACGAGGCAGGTGATTGGAGGTCGGAGTGGGATGTGCTGGCTGCTTATGTGCTCCCAGCCCCGGCGTTACTGTTACTGTACAATACAAGATGAAAACTGTAAAAAGGAAAAAAAAAAAAAAAAGGAAAAATAGAGGAGGAGAAGAAGTCACGATGTAAGAGGGGGAGAGAGCGAGAGATGCCGAGAGAAAAAAGAGAGAGTGAGAAAACAACAAAGCCCTGGAGATGAAAGACGGTCCACAAAACAATGGATACAAAATAATGCTGCGCGGTGTGCAGAAATAGAGCAAAGATTGAAAACCTGCCAAGATAAAGACAAACCCCCGCTTTTGAACTGTCACTTCGCCGCGATACTGTCAGAAAACAAATGGCAATCTTGACAGGTTTCAGCTGCCTTTGAAAGGCGACAGAATCATATTTTATTCACAAACGCATATTTTACGGCTTTTATAGCAGAGATCGTAACCTGTTGTTAAGCTCTGAATTCTTGAATCTTCTCCTAAATTATTGACATCTACATAATGTACAGATGGAGGGAGAGGAAGGGGTGGAGGCAGAGGAAATAGGGAGGAAAGAGGAGGGAGAGGCGGCAGGATGGAGGAAAATCTCCACGTTTTTATAACATGGTTGGGGGGTTTTTTTGCATTAATTCAGGAAAGAAACGCCACACGGTCTTAAGTGTGCACATTACGGGGAGAGCCCATCAATCTGCCGGCATTATCTCCCCACTGTTTCCTTTCTTCTTTCCATCCACCCATCCTTCCAGAGCAGCGGTCCTCTGTCTCTCTCTCTCTCTCTCTCCTTTGCCGTCTGCCTGTAGAGTGTGTGGACAGTGAGAGTTACAGCTCGCATCAATAACAGGCAGATAACAGCCCCAGTCTTCGGTCTTCAAGCACAGCCTTAAATCACATCAGCCCTGGAGGGAAGCAAATGAAGAGAGAAGAGGAGGAGAGAAGAGGGGGAGGTGGTGGGGAAGCTTAGCACTTATAAGGCTCACTGCTACTACGACAACAACAACAACAACAACAACAACAACAGTGCAGCGTTGGTAAAATACACACAAGTGGGAAAAAAATGACAAGAACACATCAATTTATGCAGCATAAAAACAAGGCTCGGTGTTGTAACTGAGAGTTCACACACTGAGCAACACGCCGAGGGAGGAGAGAAAAGGAGGCAAGACGACTGAGAGTGTGTGTGTGTGTGTGTGTTTGCATATGCGTCGCTGCATGTCTTCAGGCCCGTTTTTTTCTTTTTTTCCTGTATGTCTGTACTACTTTCGCTGCAGCACACAACATGAAAAAGCACTAAATGAATCACTTCATCCCACATTGATCTGGTAGCATCTCTGGTAACACCGACACCCAGTTGTAGGTAATGAACTGCAACAACACACAAATACACACACACGTTCACTGGTTTTAAAGGACGATTCCCTCTTTTTTTTTTAGCAGGTTAATTGGTGAGAACTGGATACTCGAAGTAAAATACGAAAATATGAAAGAAGAAATAAAGGCAAACTGTAAAATAATATTTACTGAGTCACAGTTTACTGACAGGCCTCCTGAATCAACTTTGACTCATTGTTCCTGTCATAGTTTTGCCCACAGATAACCTACACTTCAGGTGTTTTCCACTTTAATTAAAAATAAAGTACATAAGATTAGTGCTTCCCCCTGATCCCAGATGTAATACTATTCCAAAAAACAGGTGGAAAAAGAGAATACAAAGATTTGTGAATGATGCTGACCACCTATTATTTTTTGCAAATGGCACAAAGACAAGATACTAAAAGGAGCAGTTTGTAAGATACGACCAGAATTTTAGTTTAAACATTCCAAAAATGAACAAACATTATCAACAGAGTGTGTAGATCTGCGCTGGACATATCTACTAAAGTTAGCATGCTAACAGCTAGCCTCTAGTCTCCTTATACCACTTTGCACCACAAGAGTCAAATAAGTAAACATAATAAACTCAAAAAATGTCAAGAAAGGACATATTTTTACACCTGTTTTCCTCACTAACAGGAAAAATACAACCGTGCATCATGACTTCCTGCCGCTTCACGCCTCTTTGACCAAACCTACCACGTCTTCCCGTCCTCAGAGTCATAGTCATAGTTGCAGCTGCTGTAAATCACCTCTGTACTGTATTTCCTGTCTTTAAACTAACATCTGTCAATCTCAGAGGCTGCTTGTTCCCAGTCTGGTGTCACTGGGAGGCCCGTTGACTGAGCCCCTTTGCCTATAGTGACTCCAGTAATGGTTATAAGACCACTTAGCGCCACTGCTAACTGAGCTACTTGCTAACAGCAGCTAGTCGCTCCAGCCAGAGACATCTAAGGCAAAGAGTAGCAAGTCAAGAGCTACCTTTGAATTCAGAACATTTCTTACTAGTTATACCTAAATGTTCAAATTGCTATATTTTGTCTTTTGTTTTGTAAATATTCACTCATTGTGAATTTGATGCCTGCAACACACAAAGCAAGAAAAAACAAAAGCATCCCAACTTTTTAAAAATCAGGGTTGTAGTCATAATGTTAAAAACTTATTTCTGCAGTAATTACGTGACACTTGACTTACTCTGCTCTGCATTTGCCTCACTTCCTGTTACAAAGATAGAACAAATTCAAATTAAAGTGGGTCATCAATATTCAAGGTGTCATCACCACCTGTCAGCAGGACATGACATCTGTGTGAGGCCAGCGAGCGTGCTGCTCAGAGGTCTATGTGGATTGTTTTATATAGTGAGAAGCAACAATGAAACACAGACCAAGTAAATTAAGTATATTCAAATTAACAGGGCTTATTTGTGTGTCCAGGTGATAAACAGAGAGATCAGATCATCCACAACAACATTTATTTAAAAACAGAATTTTTTAAAAAGAGGAATAAAGTTTGGGGTCCTGTGGTTTAAAAAATCTGGATAAAGAGTCAGCATGTTAACGACTGGTCTGATCTTTCCAAATATAAGTGTGATGCACTATGTGTTTAATATGCTAATTATCATATATCATTAGTGCTACTAAAGACACAGTTAAATACTTGTACTTGACTGTACTAAACCATTAAGATGCACCTGAATATAGCCCAACTAACTTTTTTGCACTGATGATGTACTTTCATGTAGTTTTTCTCTTTTTCTGTACTTCAATCCATTTTTAGACAAATGTTATGTGAGCATCACATAATACACTCAAAACGATGAATTTCAAGTGCAACTAAAAATCAGAAAAATTTACATTTACATTTTCGGAAAATATGAAAACATTTTGAAAAAAATCTTAATATTTCAATATAAATCAGAATTTTTCTGAAAAAATCTGAACTTTTCAGAAAAAAATCTGAATAATTTTACTTCTAAAAAATTATCTTAATTATCTTATAATAAATCAGATTTTACTATCAGTACCAGTTTCACACATGAAAAGGAAATCTATAAAGAAAACAAATCAGATTTATTTTTCCAGATTTCTTCATCCTAGAAAAATAAAACATCTGACTTTCTAAATCTGAAATTTTGGAAAAAAATCTGAAATTTTGGAAAAAAATCTGAAATTTTGGAAAAAAATCTGAAATTTTTGAAAAAAAAAAGCCTCATGCCTGAAAACCTCTTTCTCTCAGCAGTCCAATGCTAACAGTGTAAACAACAACACCTCCAAGATACTCCAGCTCGGTGGCTAACTGAGTTAACAAGCTAAAGGTAACTACAGTGCATCACATGGATGCATAAACAGCCTACAGCTAGCAGCAGTTAGCATCTGCCGTTAGCTAGTTAGCTCACTCAGTTATGCAGTTATGGGTCCAGACCATGGACCTGTAAAGACTAGTCACAGCCTTGGAGGCGGAGCGAGAATCATTCCTGTGAAAACTGCTCATAGGTGCATGAAGCCGAAAATACCAGAATACCGGTCGGGCTCTTCTGCATAGCTCCTGCATTGTGTGGCCCGTAGAGTGTGCACAGACTGCTGCCAACTGAGCCGGCTAACTGACTTTACGAAAGTTATTGGACTGAATGGTTCCAGTTATGACAGTAAAACGAGTCAATTATTGGTGGCTGTGATGCTCAAAAAAATGCATCTACCATTTCACAGACGTTCTTTCACAACGCAGCGCATCACGGCGGTTTAATTACACGGTATGACCACCACAAAAAACGGCTTCACTGCCCGGCGCTCCTCCTGGGGGCCTGGTCCAGACTGGGAGCACAGAGTGGCATTATGTGACAGGACTGGCTGTTATACTCTTACTTCTCTGCATCACAACACATAGAAGTCTTTGACAGTTATTTCTACACATCCTGTCTTTGTTCATTTGTGAATGTTTTAATTATTGCTCCTTTAAGTATATTTACTTGCATTTTAATGGTGTCTCAGAATCGCACAGTGAGGAACACTTAATTGTTTTTCACAATTTTTTGATAGCACTAATTTGGTTCCATTAGCATACTAAGTACATTGTTAGTGGATCAAAAATAGCACACTTTACTCACTTATAAGTATATGAAGTATACTTAAATATCTGACTGCTCCTCTTTCTTGTCCCATCAAACGTTGCTGTAACAATTTTGCTTCTCGCCTTGATCTCAGCGACTGCTTTGAGAGTTCCAACCGCCGACGGAAATGATAACCAAAGCTCCGAAAATCAGACTCTTAAGCATTCGTCTTTGAAACCAGGATGCCTCCTTTCTATCTCTTTATTCGCCTCCACTCCATCCTTCCATCCATGGTGCCTCCATCTTCATCTTCCCTTCCTCCTTCCTCCTGTTTTTATTTTTTTATTTTGGGTCTGTCACTCACACACACACACAGGCACACACACACACAGACACCGACGCCTTTACACCCCAACCTCGCTCATCACTCCTCATTTGTCTCGTTTGTCTCTCTCCCTCACTCTCTCCTTCTCCCTCTCTGGCTCCCTCTCTCTTGACATAATGACTCAGTGACACTTGTCTTTTCACTTCAGCGTCACACCGACAGGAGGAGCACACACCCACACACAAACACACACACACACACACACACAGGAGAGAGTCAGAGGGACTGTACAGACTAATAGGACTGTAGCTCTACAGTAAACAGTGTGTGTGACATCCTCTGAGCTGAGGTCAGAGGTCAGCCGAGGTGATACGACTCTGTCTGTCCTCTCCGTGCTGCAGCGGTCACCAAGCTGCTGTCCATACTGTCTCCGTGCTCTGAAGTATGGATCAGAACAGCTAAAGAGATTAGGGGATTACACACACACACACACACACACACACACACTTCATAAAGATAGAGAGGCTTATCTTATGGACTGCCGTGTCCCTGCACTATGTTTAGTTCGATAATGTCATTGTGTCCGTCCACGTCTTAGCTGACCTCCTGGCCTTTTGCCCTGCGCTCGGCACCTGCTGACCCCGTTCAGAGATGAGGTTGGAGGTCACTGGGGACCTCCCAGTCACCCTTCACAGATGGAGTCCTTTTAGCAGCAGGGACAACACCTGTTAACACACACACACACACACACACACACACACACACACACACATATACACACCAAACATACACCAAGACTGTGTAGCATCACTGTCCTTTAAGAGACACATTCTCCTCTGTGTGATAAATTGAAAAGCATACGTGTCCTGTGAGTGACAGTTATATACTGACACACAACTCAGTGAAGACATGACACACACACACACACACTACACATACAAACACACACACTACGGTCTGTTTAACATGTCATGTGAGTTCAGCTACTCGGAGAATGTGCACTGTATGAATGATGACCGGTCACAGCTCACTAACTCTGAACACTGTGGCAGGAGGTCACAGTCACATAGAAGTAACTGTCTCCAGTGTGTGTGTGTGTGTGTGTGTGTGTGTGTGTGTGTGTGTGTGTGTCTGAAAAAGTGTGTGAAACAGAGCATATGTTAACCACAATGACAAAACAGTTTCTATTGTTTCTAGTGAAGTCTTCTAACAACTATCTGCACCCAGCAAGCGACGAAAACCTAACACCTTTCACAATGATTGTATCACAGAGTTGAGTTTGAGTATTCGCATTTAAATGTTTAAGATGTTTTGAATAAGTGGTGAAACAAATGTTGCTCTCTTATACATTGTTTTGCAAAAAAATCTAAAAATAATAAATTTGTAATCGGCTGCAGGGTTCTCCAAATTACTTCTCGTGTGTGTGTGTGTGTGTGTGTGTGTGTGTCTGTGTGTCTGTGTGTGCTGAGCTGTCACGGGAGATCTGGTGAGAGTGGGCTAATTGGAGTTAATTCACCATCTGTCTGTGTGAGCCAGCAGACAGGGTCATTAGCAGAGACAAGTCCAGCCACAGGGGAGGCCGAGAGGGGAATCACCATCCCTCACTTTCTCTCCCTCTGTCTTTAGTTTCCCCTCTTTCCTTCCTGTCTACCGAACCCTCCCTCGTCCTCGCCTCTGTCTCCTCGTCTGTTTGATCCTCCCTCCTCCTCCTCCTCCTCCTCCTACCCGTCACTTTTTTGTTTCAGATCCAGTTGTCTACATTTCTTCCCCTTGCAGAGTACAGACTTAAGACAACAGATTTTGATCCTTTGTTTGACACGCTGATCCTGTTCTGTGCACACTGTTGTTTGAAGTGGTGCTGATCTAACTGGGTGTACAGTGATCAGTGAGGGAGAGAGAGAGAGCTCTATGTCCTCTGTCTGTTTCATCAGATCAGCACTGCCCTCTGCTGGCCACATGTGAGCCTGAGATCACAGCTGAGCAGAGATAAAAGAGGGGAAAAAAGAAAAAGAATTGACAGTCATAGTTATGTGCCTGATGAATCTCCTTAATTGATTGTGCCATAATTGCTTTTTGAGTTGATGTGACAACATGGTCTCCGCTTCCACTGCTACGCTGACGACATCCAAATCTACATTTCTACAAAATCCATCACCCCTGTCACCCACTCCACCCTCACCAACTGTCTGACAGAACTAAAATCATGGCTGCTTCCTTCAACTGAACTGTGACACATCTGAAATCATACGCATCGGCCACAAATCCCTCGCCACATCGACCCAGAACTTCTCCCTCAGCATTGATAACACCACCCTGTCACCCTCCCCGTTCATCCGTAACCTTGGTATCATCTTCGACAATAACCTCTCATTTGAACATCACATCAGCCGCCTCACCCAAACTGCTTTCTTTCACCTCAAGAACATCGCTCGCCTTCGTCCATTACTCTCCTTCTCTGCCGCCGAAACTCTCATCCATGCATTCATCACCTCACGACTCGACTACTGCAATAGCATCTTCTATGGCTCATCATCCAAGGTTGTCAACAAACTTCAGTACATTCAAAACTCGCCTGCCCGCCTCCTCACCCACACCTGCTCCCAAGAACACATCACCCCTGTTCTGCAAAACTTACACTGGCTCCCTGTCCCACATCGAATCAACTTCAAGCTCCTCCTCCTCACCCACAAAGCCCTCCATAACCAGGCCCCTTCCTACCGCACAGACTTGCTCCACCACCACACTCCATCCCGCAACCTCCGATCATCCAATGCAAACCTCCTCTCACACCCGCTCAGGACCAAGCACCGCACCTGGGGCGACAGAGCCTTCTCCATAGCCGCCCCCTCCCTCTGGAACGCCCTCCCCAAACACATCCGTGACTGTTCTAACCCATCCACCTTCAAATCATTACTCAAGACCCACCTTTTTAAATCTGCTTTCAACCTGCAACAATAGCTGTCTTTCTCTGTGCCCCCCATCAGTTTTCGTAATCACAAACACACATAGTTATTTGCACATTGTTTGTTTGTCCTTCTATGTACTTTTCATTTATTTCTCTTTCTGACCTGACCACTATCAGTGCTTCTGTAAGTTCAAAATGTTCATCTCCGACAAGAAGTACATGTTTGGCGGCTTAAACAAACCCCAAAACTCACCAAACTCTGCACACACGTCATGTCTGGTGAAAATGTTGATGACTGGGTGTGGTCTTCATAAAATTTGTAGGACTCATAGGTCTCATCGATATTGCCAGGAATTAATTTTGAGGATTTTTTTTGCCCCAACAGGAAATCGGCTGTAGGATGTTCACAGACTCACCATATTTGGCACATAGGTTAAAACTAATGAGTACAGAAACCATTCTGTGCAGACTATGATGAGGCTGCAATATGAGCATATAAACTGCTTTAGCTGCTCAAAATTACCTTTTATCTGTCTGCTTCCTGATATTACAGGCAGCACTTCAGGTATATTTTATATCAGCTGCTGGTAAAATGTTATAAACCTCTCACTGAGCTGCTGTTAGCTTCACCAATGTGATAAGAGATGAAGAGAGGCCAACCTGCTCAGACATTATTAAACAACACATGGGCCCTGTTTCAAAATCAATCATTCGCAAAATAGGGATAGATGATGAAGATAATGGATGCCCTGGTCTCTATTGCAGAAAAAAAATGATATATCAAATATAGTTAAAGCTTTGACAATGCCACCAAGAGGAGACATTGGACTCCATCAAAAGACTCAACATGGTCTTTAAAAATCAGGGGTGAGCAGGATTAAAAACACAACAGAGTGTTATTCAAAAAAAGGGTTTATTAGGTAAATAGCCAGTAAAGTTCAAAATTTTGAACCAAGTTCATAGTTCCAAAAATGAACTAGTTCATAGTTCTTTTTCTCTCAATATGCTGCTGCGAGCTGTCATTTTTCAACATTATTGCCACAGCCCATATAGAACCACAGACAGCTATTGTTTTATCAGTTTTAAAACTGAAACTGCAGGTTTCCAACAATATACTGCAAAACCAGGTTGTCCAACTGTAGCTGGGAGATGAAGACGACACAGCCGCTACTGTACACCGTGGCTGGTTGAGGATCTGTTTTGGTGTCTTTTGATTTTTTATTCACTCGCAGGTACCTTGAAAGGCTAGCCGGGTGCTTTAGTTCAATGTGCCGTTTCAGGTTTGCTGTTGAGTTGTTGATGTACGGAGTTGCTTCTTGAAAGATTTTTCCCACCTGGGTCATCACAGACCTTTTCATAAAATTGTTTTAAGTAATCATACGAAGATGCCGTATTAATGGTGGAGGCAGAGTCTGAGGTAGGGCTGCTGCCTTCTCTATAGAAATCTGGCACTCTCTTGAACAAAGTTAAACTGTGAGAGAACGCCATTCACAAACGCCAGAATGAACACAATAACGTTCATCAGGCAGAAATACAGTGCGTTCAATTCATGTTCGCCCCAAAATATGAACGAGTTCATGAACGATCATTCAATGAACGCGTTCAGACTCAACACTGGTACTCAATGTCTCTGAGCAGGTGAAACTGTAGTCAACAAACAACTGAATGGCCTGAAGGAGTTCTCATCAGAAGACTGATACTCAAATACTCAGTTTTCCTTCTGCTTCAGGCTCCTGTTGTGCCTCGTCTCCAGGGTTTGTCTCATCTGATTTGTCTTGACTCCTCGTCTTGGGGATTCTACCTTTCGACTCATCCATCACCTGCAGGAAGATAAAGAGGAGCAGTGGTAGTTTGATGTCCCTTTGTGGAGGTTTTGTGTCTTTTTGTGTTTGTTTGTAGAGGTTTTGTGTGTTTGTGGAAGTTTTGAGTGTTTATCTAAGTGTTGTTTTTGCGGTAGTTGTTTGTCCTCCACAGAGAGACCTGGGCCTATTTTTGCTGAGTTCTCCTTGTGGAGGTTTGAGTCCTTACCTCAGCTGAATTTAACCTTAAATCACTTTTCATAAGTTGTTTAAATGGTGTTTTAATTTAATTTAATGGGAAGTAAATTTGAACATTTATATTGGTGTAAAGTTTCTCTGTCTGTTTATTTAAGTAGTGTACTTACGTACAGTTTTGAGGTACATGTACTTGAGTATTTTGATTTTTTTTAACTTTAAACTGATTTACAATTAATATTTTCACTGCACATTATTTAACACCTCACATTTTACAACATTATTTAGTTAAAGCCCCTGTACAGACTTTTCATTTAGTGTTGATTTTGGCGGCCCCGCTGGACGAAAGCGGTAGTGTTTTGCCGGAATGAAGACTGCATTTCCCATGAGCTCTGGCGCCCACTGTCGTGAAGACGTTTGTCTGGCCGGCACGTGTAGATTTGTTTTGGAAACGTCGGAAAGAAGACGGGACTTGCTTTGAAAACTTTTTTTTTTTTAGCAGCTACCTGCAGCGTGCATATGGACGAGGTAATGTCTCTATTTGTATTTCTACTTAATATAATATGCCGCCGGTGAAACAAAGTAATGCTGCTGTTGCGCTGCAATTTCCCCGCTATATATATTACCCACGGTGCTACAGAGCTAGCGTTACAGCAAAGTCACAGTGATTGTGATGGATGTTTTGTTCTAAGTAAGAAACTGAATCATTTATAATGACAGAGGATATTACCGATGCATCGTTGCAGGTCGGCTGGGCTGATCACACAGCTGAAATGGATGCGTGATCTAAGACGTTTGTTGTCGTTTTCACGAGTGTAGTATCTAGAGCTAATCTAGTGGTAACGTTAGCCAGCTTTGTTGTAACAACATAAATTCATGTATTGCTGTAAACTACGTCCCGCATTACATTTCATAAATGAAATAAAATGTACAAACCTGTCTAGGAGGAATCGGGCAAATTCTGGATCCGACCCTCCCTTCAAGCCCCGCAACTCTCTCCATCTCTGGAAGGAATCGCCAATGTTTATCCGTGTTTTAGCCCTAGCTCGATCGGATTCCTTCTTGGCCTTTCGTTGGTCTTCGGTTCGAATTCTTTTTCTTTTCTTTGTCTCATTATCAGCCATGACAAAAGTTTTAGCTCGGTTAGCACTGGCTAGCGTAGCAACAAAACAGCTATGCCGTATCCTGAATGTCGTCAGTTCCGGTCTAATCATAGATTAAGATACCCTACAGAATTTAGAGCTACTTCCTGTCCTTTACTTTTGAGCCTCATTCTCAGGTTGTCAAATAACGACCTTTCTGGTTATTAGCAGGACTCATAGAGAGACAGTGAGGAGACGTCTATTTTTGTATAGATTTTACTTCAAGATATATTTTTGTATATATATATATATATATATATATATATATATATATATATATATATATATATATGTGTATATATATATATATATATATATATATATATATATATATATATATGTTGTTGTTGTTTTTTTGTTTTTGTTTTTTTTAATCCAGTAGTTGTAAAAACACTCCTGGAATCCTGTGGGTTTTGAGGTGGGGCCTAAGTCTGCTCTGGTTGGTCAGTTAACACAGGCCTGAGCTACAACAAATTAACATCTCTCTGGTTGGTTCTACCAGTGGTTCACTGCACTTCTACCATGAATAAGACTGAACGCACAATCGCTCGTAGGATACCATTTATAACCAATTCCAGTCAGCTGATCGAAGGCCTGCTTCTGCCACTGCCTGTGTGGCCACAGCTCACAGTGTAACAGACAGCACAAGGACATTTGAAATGCACGATTACTGAACTCCGGTCAAGCCAACCTGAAACTAACAACTAACAACTAGATTGCTGTTACTGAACTTTTGTAGCTATCAGTTCGCTGCACTTCTACCAAGAAAATGACCACAAGAACTTCTTCTAAACCAAAAACGTCACCACAGCACAATCGGATCCTTATTAGTGGCCTGCTGGGCAGTGAGGCAGAGGGCCCTGTAACAGCTCTGTAATGATCTTTGCATGGTGTTATCAAGCAGGATGCTGTTTCACACAGTTGCAAACAAAGTTAATTCCCACAACTTTTTGCATTTTGTTTTATCAACATTATCTTCAAAGACATCGCATTACCAACTGAATTTACTTACTGAGTTCACTAGTGCATCTCGTCATGGCGACAGATGAGGGCAGTTATCTGAACCACTTTATCGGCATCAGGCTAGCTTTTACTATGGCCCTAAGCATGTCCCTAGCCAGGGACTAGGCCTGAACTAAACACGCATACTTGGGCACGCTTCTTCCAGCAAGGCACCTGTAATCAGAATAACGTGTATGCTGGCGGGAACACACAAGGGCTCATAGGATATGCTATGACCAATACCAGCAGCTGATCAAAGGCCTGACTTCTGCCATTCGTGGAAACCACAGCTTACAGCTCTGAAGGACAGCACTTGGGCATTTGCCATTGAAGATAGCTGAAATACAGTCAAGTTAACCTGTAACTAACAATGATAACACCAGGTTTGCCCAGCAGACCGCTAACATCTGGATTGCTGTTACTGAACCTTTGTCCCTAGAACCCTACGGTAGTAGGCTGGTTGTATGTTCAACATAGTCTAGCTAACACTTGTCCTGAGAAGCTCCATACCACAAACCACAATGTTTCTGCAGCAAGACAACAACTTAAAAGGTTTCATAAAGCTTATCAAGCAGTCTTTGTCAAGCAGGACAAAGACAAACTAACAACCACATAAGCTGAATTTAGAGGGGCAATCAAGGAGAAACAAAAATGTTTCTGAGGCATCTAGGAAAGTCACAGTAGGACATGGCATCTGAGAGCGAAATTCTGACCCTGCTTTCTGAAAAACAGCTGAACCAAAACGAGATTGAACTGGAATAAGCACAAAGAACCAGATAAAACAGACTGATGGTGGAATCAGCGACAACAGCACCAGACTACGGAGACACTCTGATAATAAGGCCTACTGTGACACTGTTAAAAAGTTTCGGAAACACTGCTGTGAAGCACTCTGACTTGACTATTTATGTAACAAATGTGCTGTACAAAGATTGTCTCGCCTTGCATAACCTAAACGACTGTATCAGTCTGGGTGTCTTCACTGTGACACCACAGTGGTGTCTGCCAACCCAAACCATCAGTATTCAACAACCTGTGAATGAGACTATCCTCCATAATCATACTCATATTTATTATTTATTAATAACAATACACTGTGAACACCGTTTATGATTACACTGTTTATATATGTACATATTATGTTTATACAATTCTATTTCTCTGGCTCTTTCTCTTAGCATTTTATTATATTGTTTATTTTTTGCACTATTATTATTGTTTCTTGTTATATTGAACTGTCCTTTGGCTGCTGTGACGCACAATATTCCACATTAGCGGGACTTATAAAGGAATTTCTGATTCTGATTCTGATCAATTACTGATCTCATCTATAAAATATTTAGTAGTGTAAATACAACGATCTGCCACAAGATTAAAACTAATGGTGGGTGAAATAAATAACATCAGTCATCTTATGACAAAGCCACGTTCTGCTGGGAAACCTTGAGTCCTAGCATTCTACTGAGCTTCCATTGGATGTACCATGAGTCAAGAACAATCCATGGGGGACCCAACACGGATGAGACTTGGCTCTGGAGCATCCCACAGATGCTCAACTGGATTTGGGATCTGAGGAATTCAAAGGTCAGTTCAACGCCTCGAGTTCTCTGTCAGGTTCATCGGACCATACCTGATCAGAGGTGTTGCAGGTGACATAACCTGGAGAGAGGCAAATAATAACTGATCTATACACTCCTGAGTCGACTTCCCACACAGATTGAATATACCTTTACTGAGAACGTAACTGTACAAACAAAGCAGATTTACACAGAAAAGTGAGCAGCTGTTCTGATCAGAGTGAGGATCAGACAGCGACATTTCAATTTTACAAGGGAAAAGCAATCACTGAGTCTCTGGGCGGGACTTATTTTATACCCGAAATGATTGTGGCAGCACCTGAGTGACTATTACCTGGAATAACACCTCAGAAACGTCCAATTTTTTTATAAGTATTTTTTGGCCTTTATAGCTTTATTGATAGATCAGGATGAGAGCGAAAGGGGGAGTGACATGCAGCAAAGGGCCCCAGGCAGGGGGTCAAACCCGGGGCCTCTGCACATGGGATGCCTGCTCTACTGAACTGAACTAAACAGCGCCCCAGAAACATAAATCTTTGAGTGATAAAAAGAGAAATCCCTCAGAACCATTGATTGTAATATGTCAGCAAATTAAATGAAGATTTTGAACCTGGATTTATCCAAAGTTCCAATTTATGCCCTGTAAATGTGTCATGACTCTGGGTTTATGTCTCTGTATTCTTGTGTTGTGTGTCTTGTGTCTCATGTTTTGATTTTCCATGCCCTCTTGTGTCATGTGTTCTTTAAGTTCTCCTGTGTATTTTCCTAGTTGCAGTCTGTCTCCCTCTGTCTGTCAGTGTTTTGTCCTCCATGCTCCTCCCTCTCGTTACCTCACCTGGGCTCCTCTCTCCTCACCTGTTCCTTGTCTGGTCATTAGTCTGTGTATTTAGTCTGTGAATCCCCTGCACTCCTTGTCCGTTCATTGTCTCTGCCAGTGTCTGTTCATGTCCATGTTCCTGCCTTGCCTCCTCTCGTGTCTCATGGTATGTGTTGAATTTTGAGTTTTGCAATCTGCATTTGTACTTTGTCCTTTTGTTTGCACTTTGTTTAGCTCTCTTGGTTGCTACTTTGCTTTTGTCTCGTTTTTGGTCTTGCTCCTTTTTGGTTTTTGTACTTCAGCTTTAGTTTTATTAAAGCTCGCCTTTTGTTCCCCTCATTGCTGCCTCTTGTCCTCTGATTATCTGCGTTTGGGTCCAACTCCTATATTTCCATAGTTCTTCCCTTTAACCCCCCGCCCTGACAGAATGAACGGACCAAAATTGGACCCAGCAGACTACAGCCTACAGCTTTGTAGGCTAGGGGACAGATTGTTGGAGGTTGTCAGTGGCGAGGCTGACACAGAGGAGAAGCTAAGAGCCATAGCGAGCTTCAATGAGGAACTGTCTATTAGGCCTTGGTTAAAGGAAATCCCATGTGTCGCACTTTTCATAGCGCAGCTGGCTAACCTCAGAAAGGCCTTGGTTTCTTCAGCCTCAGCCCATGCCTCAGCTAAAATGCCCCCTTCTTGTGGAACCCGGCTGGCCTACCAGGCTCCACTGAAAAAGCGACGAGCCCGTCCACGCCCTGGCTCCCTGAAGCCAGGCTCTGGGGATCCAGCCCAAACTTATGCCTCAGCTCCGGCCACAGACCACGCCTCAGCTCCGGCCACAGACCACGCCTCAGCTCCGGCCACAGACCACGCCTCAGCTCCGGCCACAGACCACGCCTCAGCTCCGGCCACAGACCACGCCTCAGCCACAGCACAGCTACCAGCCCATGCCTCGGCTCGATTCCCAGCTCCTATGTTGGCTGCCCAGCCGATGCCAGCTGGCCCTCAGTCGGCGGCCCGGTCGACACCTGCCAGTGGCCTTCAGTCGGCGGCCCGGTCGACACCTGCCAGTGGCCTTCAGTCGGCGGCCCGGTCGACACCTGCCAGTGGCCCTCAGTCGGCGGCCCGGTCGACACCTGCCAGTGGCCTTCAGTCGGCGGCCCGGTCGACACCTGCCAGTGGCCTTCAGTCGGCGGCCCGGTCGACACCTGCCAGTGGCCTTCAGTCGGCGGCCCGGTCGACACCTGCCAGTGGCCTTCAGTCGGCGGCCCGGTCGACACCTGCCAGTGGCCTTCAGTCGGCGGCCCGGTCGACACCTGCCAGTGGCCTTCAGTCGGCGGCCCGGTCGACACCTGCCAGTGGCCTTCAGTCGGCGGCCCGGTCGACACCTGCCAGTGGCCTTCAGTCGGCGGCCCGGTCGACACCTGCCAGTGGCCTTCAGTCGGCGGCCCGGTCGACACCTGCCAGTGGCCTTCAGTCGGCGGCCCGGTCGACACCTGCCAGTGGCCTTCAGTCGGCGGACCTGATGACGCCTGTTCCGGCCTGTGGCCTTCAGTCGGCGGACCTGATGGCGCCTGTTCCTGCCTGTGGCCTTCAGTCGGCGGACCTGATGGCGCCTGTCCCTGCTCCTCGGTCGGAGGCCCGGCCGAGGCCTGTCCCTGCTCCTCGGTCGGAGGTCCGGCCGAGGCCCATGTCAAGTCCTGTCCCTGCTCCTCGGTCGGAGGACCGGCCGAGGCCCATGTCAAGTCCTGTCCCTGCTCCTCGGTCGGAGGACCGGCCGAGGCCCATGTCAAGTCCTGTCCCTGCTCCTCGGTCGGAGGACCGGCCGAGGCCCATGTCAAGTCCTGTCCCTGCTCCTCGGTCGGAGGACCGGCCGAGGCCCATGTCAAGTCCTGTCCCTGCTCCTCGGTCGGAGGACCGGCCGAGGCCCATGTCAAGTCCTGTCCCTGCTCCTCGGTCGGAGGACCGGCCGAGGCCCATGCCAAGTCCTGCCCCAGCGCCTCGGTCGGAGGACCGGCCGAGGCCCGTCCCTGCTCCTCGGTCGGAGGACCGGCCGAGGCCCATGCCAAGTCCCGTCCCAGCGCCTCGGTCGGAGGACCGGCCGAGGCCCATGCCAAGTCCCGTCCCAGCGCCTCGGTCGGAGGACCGGCCGAGGCCCATGCCAAGTCCCGTCCCAGCGCCTCGGTCGGAGGACCGGCCGAGGCCCATGCCAAGTCCCGTCCCAGCGCCTCGGTCGGAGGACCGGCCGAGGCCTGTCCCAGCACCTCGGTCGGAGGACCGGCCGAGGCCTGCTCCTGCTCCGAGTCCAGTGCCAAGTCCTCGGTCGGAGGACCGGCCGAGGCCTGTCCCTGCTCCTCGGTCAGAGGCCCGGCCGAGTCCCATGCCAAGTCCAAACCCTGCACCTCGGTTGGAGGCCCGGCCGAGGCCCGTTCCTGCACCTCGGTTGGAGGCCCGGCCGAGGCCCGTTCCTGCACCTCGGTTGGAGGCCCGGCCGAGGCCCGTTCCTGCACCTCGGTCGGAGGCCCGGCCGAGTCCCACGCCAAGCCCTGTGCCTGCTCCTCGGTCGGAGGTCCGGCCGAGTCCCACGCTCAGTCCAGCGCCTGCTCCTCGGTCGGAGGTCCGGCCGAGTCCCACGCCAAGTCCCACGCCCAGTCCAGCGCCTGCTCCTCGGTCGGAGGCCCGGCCGAGTCCCACGCCAAGTCCCACGCCAAGTCCAGCGCCTGCTCCTCGGTCGGAGGTCCGGCTGAGCCCCAGGCCAAGTCCTGTGTCTCCTCCTCGGTCGGAGGACCGGCCGGGGCCAGTGCCAAGTCCAGTGCCAAGTCCAGTGCCAGCTCCTCGGTCGGAGGCCCGGCCGAGGTCGCCCGCTGCCACCCACCGTTCATCAGTTTCCAGGCCACCAGCTCCCTGCAAACCCCTGTTGGTGGCCCGGCCAAGACCCAGGAGGTTTCCCCAGCCGGTGGCCCGGCCAAGACCCAGGAGGTTTCCCCAGCCGGTGGCCCGGCCAAGACCCAGGAGGTTTCCCCAGCCAGCGGTCCGGCCTCAAGAACGCCTTCGCCGCCGGCCTCCAGTGGGTCCCAGCCCACGCCTTCGCCGCCGGCCTCCAGTGGGTCCCAGCCCACGCCTTCGCCTTCGCCGCCGGCCTCCAGTGGGTCCCAGCCCACGCCTTCGCCTTCGCCGCCGGCCTCCAGTGGGTCCCAGCCCACGCCTTCGTCTTCGCCGCCGGCCTCCAGTGGGTCCCAGCCCACGCCTTCGTCTTCGCCGCCGGCCTCCAGTGGGTCCCAGCCCACGCCTTCGCCTTCGCCGCCGGCCTCCAGTGGGTCCCAGCCCACGCCTTCGCCGCCGGCCTCCAGTGGGTCCCAGCCCACGCCTTCGCCTTCGTCGCCGGCCTCCAGTGGGTCCCAGCCCACGCCTTCGTCTTCATCGCCGGCCTCCAGTAGGTCCCAGCCCACGCCTTCGTCTTCGTCGCCGGCCTCCAGAACGCCTTCGTCTTCGTCGCCGGCCTCCAGAACGCCTTCGTCTTCGTCTTCGTCGCCGGCCTCCAGAACGCCTTCGTCTTCGCCTTCGCAGCCGTCCTCCAGAACGCCTTCGCCTTCGCCACAGACCTCCAGAGCGCCTTCGCCTTCGCCACAGACCTCCAGAGCGCCTTCGCCACAGACCTCCAGAGCACCTTCGCCTTCGCCACAGACCTCCAGACCACCTTCGCCTTCGCCACAGACCTCCAGACCACCTTCGCCTTCGCCACAGACCTCCAGACCACCTTCGCCACAGACCTCCAGACCACCTTCGCCTTCGCCACAGACCTCCAGACCACCTTCGTCTTCGCCACAGACCTCCTGAGGATCTCAACCTTCGCCCCCGCCGTCACCCTTCTGTGGGCCTCAACCTTGGCCCTCCTCCTCCTCCCATCATCGTTTGGACTTTGGCACCCCTCCCGAACCCCCTCCACCCTCCCGGCTTCTTTAGGTCTCTGTGTAATGGGTTCCTTTGGGGCATCTGGAAGCTGCCCCTTGAGGGTGGGGTACTGTCATGACTCTGGGTTTATGTCTCTGTATTCTTGTGTTGTGTGTCTTGTGTCTCATGTTTTGATTTTCCATGCCCTCTTGTGTCATGTGTTCTTTAAGTTCTCCTGTGTATTTTCCTAGTTGCAGTCTGTCTCCCTCTGTCTGTCAGTGTTTTGTCCTCCATGCTCCTCCCTCTCGTTACCTCACCTGGGCTCCTCTCTCCTCACCTGTTCCTTGTCTGGTCATTAGTCTGTATTTAGTCTGTGAATCCCCTGCACTCCTTGTCCGTTCATTGTCTCTGCCAGTGTCTGTTCATGTCCATGTTCCTGCCTTGCCTCCTCTCGTGTCTCATGGTATGTGTTGAATTTTGAGTTTTGCAATCTGCATTTGTACTTTGTCCTTTTGTTTGCACTTTGTTTAGCTCTCTTGGTTGCTACTTTGCTTTTGTCTCGTTTTTGGTCTTGCTCCTTTTTGGTTTTTGTACTTCAGCTTTAGTTTTATTAAAGCTCGCCTTTTGTTCCCCTCATTGCTGCCTCTTGTCCTCTGATTATCTGCGTTTGGGTCCAACTCCTATATTTCCATAGTTCTTCCCTTTAACCCCCCGCCCTGACAAAATGTGTGTATTTTTAATTAGAAATGTTCTCATTTGCATATTTAAACATGACATTAAATTAAAGCCTCAAGCAGCGATGATCGGGCCCTCGCCACCCACGTATGTCCGGCTGTGGCGCTGTCGGAGGGCGCGCATGTAGATGTCTGCATGTGCACGCATTTATTGGATGATGTCTGGTGAAATAACGCTGCCTGTCTCCACTATGTGGCGCTGGAGATCACCCATCAATTATATGTCATGTTGTTGTGTATGATGTAGGAGGAAACAACCTGTAAATGTCATGTAAATCAGATGATGAGTGGCTTAGAGTAAGATAGCCCTTCACTTGCCTTCTTTCAAAAATATATGCATGTGTTACGTGTGAGAGAAAGTGTGTGTGTGTATTTATATATATGATATATAAAATACCATCTGAAATCACTGACAGGGAGCAGAGAGAGTGATATAAATCAGTTTAATCACCCAGTGAGTCATTTAATTTGTTAGTGTGGGCACATGAACACACATACAAAGGCAGAATCCCACTTATCCATCAACATGTAAAATGTTGATATAACAATAGCAGGAATGTAAGTTTGTGCATGACAAGTGTAAGTCAGTTGAGTGTTAGCTGTTAGCTAAACTTCTTCACTCAGACCATGAAGTCTCTGCATGTTTATGGAGGCGCGACAGCTGAATGAGTTCTGAGGTCCCTTTTGACCCGAACCACCAACACAGGTTTGATTGATACTGTCTGAGTCCGTCAGAGATGTTGCACGGACAAAATTGAAGGGCAGAAAACTTTACAATTGGAGGAAAAAATGTTTAGTATTCGCCTTGAATCCTCCCACAGCTGGCAGTTTGTCTTTATAGTCAGCATAGTCCAGACGAGTCCAGTCTCCTCTTCCTCTCCATGTGGTCTTAATATCCCCAGGATGAAAGCCCCAGATTCCCTTCTTCATTACATCGAACTGTGCACACACCAATATTACCATATCTTCCTAATACAGGAACATTTAGGATGCTTTCTGGCTTTGTGAGTCCTTTTGTTTTGTGCATACTCCGTCTATTTGGCTCTTCGCAAAATCTCTGAAATAAAAAAGCTTTCAGGATGTCTGGTGAAGGTTAGGAGCCCCAAACAGAGGGGAGACTCTGAATGATTCAGGGGGCCCAGAGCTAGACGGGAGTCCTGAAACATGCCAGGAATTGTAGATATTTATTGTTTCAGAGCCCCGAGTGAGCTGTTGGCAAGGGGGGGCTCAGGATTTCCATCAGTGCCCCTGAAGGTCAGCTTCACTTGAACCACTGTAACTCCTCAAGTCTGGCATCGCTAGACACGTTCAAATATACAAAATAAAGAGGGTACTGATTCAGTTACAGTCCTGTAAATAGTAAATCCACAGTGCAGTTTATTTTCTTAGACAATTGGATCAGTTAACTTCCTCCATCACCGCTAGAAATGCACTTTGTTCAGTTTACTTCAAGAAGTTTCTGATCAGGTAAATATGGACATACTCTCTCTGGCTGTAAATGAACACGTAGAAGAAGAATGTGTGTATGATGTGATCTATTTCAAAGCATTTAGCTCCCCCCACAAAAAAACTTGTTTTTTAAAAATTCCCAAACATATAATAGATCACAAGTAGCATGTAGGCTTTATTAGTTCAGCTTTTAAAAGCCGATTATATATAAAACAGATGCTGTGTCTCTCACATATCCTGCTCTTCTTGTCCTTTTTACACACCGAACCAGCAACAATCATTGTAAAGGCCCCACTGTGTGTCCTCCCAGCAGCCAGAGGTGACCAGGTCAGTGAACGCCTCACCGCCGTAACTCTGGGCTTCATGCCAGGTCAAAGACATTTACACTGAGCGGCACTCAAGAGGGAGGCGAGTGACACGGCAGAGTCCACTGAACAAACGCACCTGTCTCTGGGTCGATGTTGGATGTGTGACTAATCTGACAGGTTGTACTGTAGTCAGACTCAGGAGTCATGGAGACTGTTTTCAGATGGAGGATGAGGTCGCCTCTCTAAGCTTCCGACAATGAAAACAGTTCAATGACTCCTGTTTTCAGTAAACAATGAGAACAGAGTTTTCTCCAGAGAAAGAGCTGCGCTACAATGTTTATGCTGCTCATCGTATAATTCTAAAGGGGATATTGGTGGCGTCAAGATAGTATCACCAGTATCAGCTACACAAGTTTGTGATAATGTTTTAATCTATGTCACTTTACAGCAACATCATTTAATTTTCTCAATGAACCAGATTGTCCTACTGATTCTAATAATTGCCTTTAACCACTTTATCATTACATCCACATTACTGGTGATTATTTATCAGAAAAATACCAATATTCATGCATACAATATTGATGCACAATCAATAATATATTGCTCAGAAAATATGGAGGTAATTGATCAAAATATTGTATCATTTTATTAGTTTTTTATCACCAAGTCGTAGCATTTACAAAGTATTTTTGAAGAGATTTCCATAAATTTCCATATCTTGCCATAAAACACCACGATATTACTGTATGCCTACCGTGTACTGTATATGTACTGTACGTCCTGTCTGTTAGTAAACTTGCTATTCATTACCGGCAGATTGTATTAAACACATATAGCTTTGTTTGTTTTCTTGCAACAGGATGATAAACTGAGCTGGTTTTAATATATTTTAATGAGTATTTCCTGACACTAACATCATGTATATTATGCTTTAGGTTTAAAGAAATCACAATTGCAATCAATTCACTCTCTCATCTCTTTGCTCCTGTGTTGTACATTTGGCCTGACATTTCACATTCGTTGTGTGATGTTTATCCAAATGTTGTCGTTAAATTGCCGCTTTATCATTTTAACAATTTTGATATTTACAATATTAATGAGGTTGTCATACAAACTCAGAAATATTTATCTATGCAATGACTGAATAAACAAGCTGTTCTCAGAGGATAATAAGGTCCCAGAACACTGTTTGTAGCTAGAAAGGTGGCAGGGTCCGCCACATGTAAACAAAGTAAAACAATATGAAATGGTGTTGGCCGGTAATGTCAGTTTGTTTATTCAGTTTATTCAGTCATAAAAACAAAGAGAGTTTTTTTTATTTAGTTTGTTTAGGCATAAAAAACAGTCAATAAAGAACTTTCTCCCACAAAACTACGTGATGCACCTTTAATTTATTAACTTGCTCTGCAGACAACAAAAAAACAAATACTTTACAGTTCAAACATACATTTTATATATTTTATATTATTATTATAACCTTCTCCATGTCATGACAGTCAGTCATGTATTGTTGGGAACATTATGTAACGCAGCCAGCAGTAATAGTAACGATACTCAGTACTTCCACTAGGAGCCGCTGGCCGGTGGCTAACCGCGCTACAAGCTAATAAGCTCGTTTATTCATTTGTAGAGATCCGGGATGATCCGACGCTGCTGGAAATGCCTCGGAAGGTAAAGGGGGAAAGTTTCTACGCTCGGATGAAGTTCTTGGATACGCTTTGCGACGCGCTGGAGTAAATGAAGACTTGTTCTGGACGGCTCGGACGAGGAGGTTGTTCGGCTCCGAAGCTCACAAGTTTAGACAGCTAATGCTACTCCGACGTTTGCTAACGTTAGCGCCGTAGCGTTAGCCTAGCCTGCTAGGTAAATATAACGGCTGCCTTTCCTCTCCTTCTTCATCCACGTTGCCAACATTGGGACTTTGCCATTAGTGGATATTTTGCTTCTTGTTGAATATAAAAGCAAGCGTCGCTCTTACAAGATGGGTGGACTTTCGTTACGTTACACACAAAGCTAACTGGCTATGGTTAGCCTGTTCGTACGCTAGCTGACATTAGCTAACGTTGCCGAGCCAGCGGGCAACTTCGCCGAGTTTCGGAGAGCTAACCACGACAGTATTGTCGCCCACAACCAACCTCCGCTGCCAAAAGCAGTCAACCTGCAGTCATGTTTGAAATGGAGACACACATATCGTGCCTTTTCCCGGAGATCCTGGCCATTATATTCAGTTATCTGGACGTTAAAGACAAAGGGAGAGTAGCTCAAGTGTGCGCGGCCTGGAGAGACGCGTCCTACCACAAGTCTGTGTGGAGGGGGGTGGAAGCCAAGCTCCATCTGCGGCGAGCTAACCCGTCTCTGTTCCCCAGTCTGCAGACCAGGGGCATCAAAAAAGTTCAGATTCTCAGCCTGAGGAGAAGTCTGAGTTACGTGATCCAAGGGATGCCGCACATCGAAAGCCTTAACCTGTGTGGGTGCTTCAACCTCACAGACAACGGACTGGGACATGCCTTTGTGCAGGACATCCCATCCCTGCGGGTGCTGAACCTCAGTCTTTGCAAACAGATCACTGACTCCAGCCTGGGCAGGATCGCCCAGTACCTCAAAAACTTGGAGGTGCTTGAACTCGGGGGTTGCAGCAACATCACAAACACGGGCCTGTTGCTCATTGCCTGGGGCTTGCACAGACTCAAGAGCCTTAACCTGCGCAGCTGCAGGCATGTGTCGGATGTGGGCATCGGTCACCTGTCTGGCATGACCCGCAGCGCTGCAGAGGGCTGCCTGTCCCTGGAGAAGTTAACCTTACAGGACTGCCAGAAGCTGACTGACCTTTCTCTCAAACACGTCTCAAAGGGCCTAAACAAGCTCAAAGTGCTCAACCTCAGCTTCTGTGGAGGGATATCAGATGTGGGGATGATCCACCTGTCGCATATGACCCACCTGTGCAGCCTAAATCTGCGGTCATGCGATAACATCAGCGACACAGGGATCATGCACCTGGCTATGGGCTCCCTGCGGCTGTCGGGACTGGATGTGTCCTTCTGTGACAAGATTGGAGACCAGAGCCTGGCTTACATCGCCCAGGGGTTGTACCAGCTCAAGTCCCTCTCCCTCTGCTCCTGCCACATCAGTGATGATGGCATTAACAGGATGGTACGCCAGATGCACGAACTCAAGACTCTCAACATTGGACAGTGTGTGAGGATCACAGACAAAGGGTTGGAGTTGATAGCTGACCACCTGACCCAGCTGACGGGGATTGATCTGTATGGTTGTACTAAGATCACCAAGAGGGGTCTGGAGAGGATAACGCAGCTCCCGTGCCTTAAAGTGTTAAACCTTGGACTGTGGCAGATGACGGAGAGTGAGAGAGTCAGGTGAAAGCTCTCCTCTTCGGTGTGTATAGTTCTCAGTTGTGTGCTGAGAGGGACTGCCTGTATCCATTCTTAATTTTACCTTCTATACTGTGACTAAAAACAAGGAGAGGGACTCGGCATCGATCACTGGAATATTGTTCATCTCCGCTGCAATACTCCACTAAAATTCAGTTTCAGTCTCGTGCTCTCTCTTGATGTGCATTGTTTAATCTCAGCCTGTGTACAGTTCTTACTATCTAGCTACCTCACCCATCAAACACAGGAGTGCCTACTATCACTGAATACTAGATTACTTTGCATATTTTTGTGACTCACGTACCAATGGAGATTTTGATATTTTTAAAAACGAATCTAATTCAGATAATAGTTAGGCATTTTAACTCTTAACAGAAAGGCTGGAGTACCTTGTAATGAAGTTTTGATAGAATGTTTTTTTTCTTGGCTGATGTATTTTTTACTTATGTAACCAATATCTTTTGTATTGAATGACTGTTGTTGACAAAATTGTACTTCAAATTGAAGTGGGCGGATCACTCCTGTCTGTCTTTGTTTACCTATGTATAGTTGGCTAAGTTTCATATTCCTGAGGAAACGAGTACATACCAGATGTTCCCGTATGCTACTCTTGTCGAAGGTTCATCAACACAACTACAGTGAGGCGTAGTAATTAACCGCTGCCAAGGCTATATGCAATACCTTAAAACTGTTAATCAGTGGTTTTTCTCCTGAGGAGCTTCCAACGATAGTGTCAGAGTATTTGTTTAAAAAAGCAGTAATTTAAGATTGTTTTATATTCATACAGTAGTGATATTTATGAATAAAGATGGCCAATATGTTTCAGTTTGTGTGTTTGACTCGTAGAATTTCTAACACTTTAAACAACTTTGAGTTGATTTATGATTATGACCATAGATCTTTAAAGGTGCAATATGTGATTTCTGGAAGGTGTTTTTAATCAGTCCTCAAAGCACAACACAATTTTATACTGTTATACTTTGTTTATATTTGCAGGACCCTTCTAAGTAGCTATCTTTCTCGCTTCAAACAGTATTTCTAGGACTTTATTCACCTCTGAGGGGACAAGACGGCTTGTTTATTCAGTAGGGGAACTATATTGAATATTTCTATAAAAGAGAATTTGAATTTCTTACTAATTTTGTAAATATTACCTTTTTATGTTTGAATTTCTCTTAAAGTAATTTTTTTTTATACATTTGCTGCACAAGATAATCTGGAAAGTGCCTTTTGATTTCTTTGAGTCTCTTAGAGGGACAACAGCTAAATTAAATCTAGATTGAATTATGTAATTAAGATGGAGATGATCATTTTTTAAATTTCAGCTGAGGGGAATTCACTCATGATATGCCTTAAACACACTCAAAGTTAAACACTGGATAATGTTTGAGTCTTTGTGCTAATTATAGGAAGGGATATTGTAGAAAAATGTATTTACATTCAGAATCAAGTGGGGTTTGGGTATCCTGCTGAATTACACTGGCATAAAGAAAAACAAGACATGATTCACATCTTTGTCCCAGAATCTGGGTTCAAAGCCCCGATTATCAAGATACTGACCTGGTCTGTCTTTCCTTACATACTCGGAATGTTCTCAGTAAGTCTGATTTAGTTTTTTCGAGGTCAGCAATAATTCAGAGTTGGCTTGAAACAACAGGTAATTGAAAAATATGTTTTGGATGATTTACAAAGAAGCACTCGAGCACAAAGTTTAATTAGTCGGTCAATTTTTGGTGATTTATTTAAGTTAAAATGAGCTCTACTGAAAAAAAAATCACAATATATTTTATCAGATATCTGGACATTGATAATGCGACAATATAGTTGGAATGACTATTTGTACGCTGAGAAAATATAAAACAATCATCAGTAATGTTGATGTAATGACTGAAGTGTGTAAAGGAAAGTATTAGAACAAGTGGAACAGTCGGGTTAGCTCGGAAAATGACTCTTTACTGCAACGTAGCCCTTAAAACCATAAAGACGACACGTTCGCCACATCACGATACAATATCCAAAATCTAAGATGTAACTATTCTCAGAACACAGTAATGATAGAATATTGATATATTTCTGAGCTCTACACCAAAACTCCACGTAAAAGTCACATTTTAAGTGTTGTTGTTTTTGTTGCCTTTAATATATAGCAGCTGTAAATGTGAAATCAAATGGAGCGCTTGTTTTCTGGTCGCTGGTTAAAGAAAGCATTCATGCATTTGGGTGGAGCTCACTGTAAAAGTTAATGAACAGAGGTGTCTGTTGTCAATGTTTGGGGGGGAAAAAAAAGAGAAACAAGAAACCAAGGCTTATAATTTATTTATTTACATACATACAAAATCCAAATAACTCACAAACATGTCTGTTTTGCTCTCTTTTTACACAGTTTGATTCTTAACATGAACAGACAGAAGGCAGTACATTTCTTATTACAAATGCAAAAGAAAACGAAAACAAATACCATGAAGTTGACAGAAGCCCCTTAATCAGCTCTGTGTTCCTCAGTAAGGAGTCGAGAAAAAGAAGACGAGACGTTAAGGCAAGGGCGGGGACACACAGGCCAAAGTAAGGGAAATTAAACACTTCTAAAAAAAAAATGCTTTCTTCTTCCTCTGATGAGAGGCGAGGGGTTAAAAAGGGACGGAGAGAAATTAATCTCACGTCAGAGAGGTTCAACAGACAAGAAGCACAAAAATAAGCGTCCAACTAACATCCGCCAAAACCAGGTGGTGCGTTTTAGTAAAATCCACCCACCCTCATTCATCTGTGATCAACACTGCATGGGATGTTTGTTAAAAGAAACTTCCGGAGTTTTTTCACGACTTGTTTCGTAACATTATGTTCCTCTCATAACAGCGGGGAGGGGGGCATGATGGTTGGAGACTCTATTTTAATCCTTCAGGCACAGTCTGTCTTTGACATCAACCAACAGAAACTATTGACAGAACAGGTCAGAAGAAAAGACAACAACACTGGAACCTCAGGATAATACATTTACATCACCGTGCGGTGAAAATATATAAAAAAAGATGACGGTTAGAAATAAATGCAAGAAAAGTACTCTCCCATCACACAGTCACGGTTTGAAAACATTTGTAGTTCACACGTTATTTTGACACAAAAGGTTTTTTTGACACTTCTCTCCTCAGTTTCTGCTGAGGACACTAACTCGACGGTCATTTTTGTTCAGAGCAGCTCGCTCTTCAAGATTCTGTGCAAACATTCAATGCATATCCATACAGTAAACATTTTTTATATATATATATATGTATTATATTTATATATATCTCTATAGAACATGACTTTCCGCAAGTTATGGCAGTACTGTCACACACACACATTTTGTCCCGAAGACAAAATTAGACACAAAAGACAACTGCACTGCTTTTAACTTTATCAGATTTTTTTTTTTTTAAAGAATGCACAACACCTTCCACTTAATTACCTTTATTCAGTCACTGTACGTGTTAAATATCACGTTATTTACAAACTGATCTAAAAAGTCAAAATCTGCTGAAAAGTGACTTTCATTTCCTGTAAATGTAGATGCACTTAGTAATTAAAAACCTCAGCCCTGAAGATTTCAAAAAATACAATAAAAGAGGCATCACTTGCATCTGTAAGTGATCGGAAAAATACAAGAAAGAAACGGAGGGGGGGGGGGGGGGGGCGTCCCTTGTATTCTTCAGTGATTCAGTCAACAAACTAAAAAAGGTCAGGTGGGCTTTAAGTAACATCTATAGAAACTTTGGATGAGACTGAATGATCAGTGGATCAGATCGTAAAGTTCTTACATCATGCCTTAGCACCAATATTACAGAGAAACAAATATCCCTGCATTAGGTCCAGTACTGATCTCTGTGCATGCTCCAAGGCCACTTCTCAAAAGAAACATTGCATACCTCATAATCAAGTGGACGTTGTGTGCAAAACCATCAAAAACTTAATACGTCACCGAGAATAAAAGCTTTTTTTTTTTTTTTTTTGCTTCCTCTCTTTCTCTCTCTCGCTCACTCTCTATCACTCACACACACACACACTCGTATTTGAGAACTTAAAAAGCTGACCTCTGATCTGGGCCTTGATCCCCCTCTTATGCCAGTGACCCAGCCACAGACTGCACCAGTAAAAACGTACCTACAACTTAATCCAGGCTACAACGGCGACACGTCCGCAGCTCTGAGGGCTGGGAGTGGAAACATTTGGAGAACGTGCTGCTTTATTTGGTTAAAAAAAAGTGGCATTTCCTAAGTGTTCAGATGATCGGCCACCAGTAGCTGCATCTCTAACTAGTTACTGACTAAAATACAAAACAAGCATCTACATGGCTCCATGATTTGCCCACTGAACTCAGCCCCTCTTCTCCCCTCTAGATGTAGCAGCTCCCCAGCTGACGTGAAGTGCTTTCCTGCCCCGTGTAAGGAATACGTTTACCCCTTCAAAACTTGAAGGATTTGTGACAGGAATCTAAAAGACTGAGATAGAAGTGAGTAAGGTAACTGTGCTTGATCCAGCACTTCCTGCTCTGAATGAAGCCGTCTAGGGAGAGGGAGGTTGGCAGTATACTCCAAGACTTTGTGCGGAAGTTTGCTTCTTTCATCTGATTTTCCTTTTTCTCTCCCAACGCACCTGTCCCTGACTTACAGGTGTGCAATGACATTTTTTTTATAAAGCAAAGAAAGTGAATTTGGCGAGTTCACAAATGCTAAAGGGATAGATTTTAACTTCTCGTCCCACTGTGATATCTGCCGTATTGAACAACACTGCCGCAGACTTCGTGAACATCCCCAACTCAGTTTTGCAGCTCTGACATGAGAGACACACGAGACAGGAAAGCACTTGAACGTTTTTTTTAACGGGGTGGACGAAGGGAGCGAGGATGAGGAGCTCAGTGGGGCGAGATAATGCCCCAGCTTTCTCTCGATCCTTCCGGGAGCCTCGTTGAGTGGAGGTAGGGGGCTCAGCTACAGGTTATGTCTGAGGTCAGTTGTCAGCACGACTCCTCCAGGGCATTGACGACCTGCTCCAGGATGTCGGGGCAGTAGTCTGCGATCTGCTGGAGGACAGAGTTGGCGTACTCCTGCAGCTCGCCGCTCTCCTTCTCACACACCTCCAGCTCTCGCTCCAACTGGAGAGAAAAACATGAATTAGTTTCCAATTGTCAATAAAATTCTGCATTTTTCCAAAACAAAAAAGAAAGTTTTAGGCTTTTCTAACCATCCTATGGATCCAAGATATTTTGTATGTCAAATTTTATTGTAATTAATGTATGAAATCTTGAGTTATGGCCAGAAACAGGCGTTGGAGCAACAAAAAAAGGAATCATAATTCTGTAATTTTGTCACTTCAGCATGTCAATGAGAAAAAACAAGCACATTTAGGTGACATAACTTTGACGGTCGTCGTTGCCTGCACATACACTGTACGTCACGGCTGCTAGGGTTTTCTATAGGCTAACATACCTGTTATTATATTAAATTTTTTAAAATAACAAATGCAGAGATGAATAACAGAGCGACTGAGAGTTCCTCCTCTACCTGTTCGACAGTCATCTTCTGGAGGTCCTTCTCCCAGTCTTCTGGGTCACTGTGGTGGTAGTGAGAGGGCGGCGTGAGCTGGCTGAGGATGCTGGGGTCCCGGTCATGGCAGAGGTCAGTCAGGTGGGCGATGTAGAGCTTGAGCTTACTGCGGTTCTGGGACAGGGCTAGAAGAGGGGGGATCATCTGCAGGGTGGAAGGAAGAAGAGGAAGAAAGTGTGAGGAACAAAAAGAAATGAGAGTGAAAACGAAAGAAAGAAATCATTTCCTTTAGACTTCATGGAAGTTTAATGAGGGTTTCAATGATTGAACATAATGAAAGACTCGAACACGGAAAAAGTGTTTTAGGATAGAAAAATCAAAACATCATCATGCGCATGCATGCTCCCATCACCATGTCACATTAGCGCCAGCCTTCTCAGATATATTATTAGAAAATCCTCTGTCACCTTGTAAGTATGTGCAGCTCGACAAAGTGTCTTAAAGCGACTTACTCAACCACTGATTATGCTGAGGTTAAACCGTTCAATACCCAGTGCAGCACCTGTTCGTGTTGGTCAAAATGTGAGGAGCTAATCACTAGTGTCAGACGGTGCAATGCAAAGCTAAGATGCTTTAGTGTGAAGCAATGAGACTGAGCAAGGATCACAATGACCTCATCCTCTTTGCTCCCGCATGCAACACACAAACACACGGCACTAATCCACCTCCCATCAGCCAATAATAAACAAAAAGTAACAGTGTAGTTAAAGCGCGGGATGAGTGCTGTCACAGAAAGACCAGGGAATTATAACCATCAACATTAAGAAGGAACATTAGAAAATGAAAACCACGATGAATGAAGACGAGTAAACATGCCACAGAGCACTGATGGAGAAGAAAGGTGTGACGGGTTTGGCTTTTCATACGCGCTCACCCTTCTGAACAAAATGGCTGAGAGAGAGAGAGAGAGAAGGGGGGGGAGGGCAAAAGGTTGGCTATGCCCAAATACCCTCCTCATCATCCTGTTAGCCACAGGGTAAGCCAATCGCAGCATTAGAGAGGAACATTTGGTTAGTGTGGACAAAAAATGTTATAAAACAAGAAATCTCCCATTTCAAAATGACAGTTCTCCTCAGACAACAGACAACAGTTCAACCTTGTTAACGACAGACATGACCAGTCAACTGCAGAACGTTTACACAAGCTGTCCGGGATGAAAAGTTGGTGGTTGGGTTCAGCTACCTGATCTGGAGAGGGTTTGTGATTTGTCTGGTCGGGGGCAGTCTTCAGGTGATCATCCTCATAGTTGTCTGCCATCAGTTTCATTCTGTTCTGAGTCTGTGAAATGAACACAGTAACAATTCATCAACTTTACATGGTTTTGGATTGGTGCATAGACACTCCAATACAAATCCAGCATTTTAGGCCACACTGGAGGCATTTCTGATACTATCATTGGTATCAGAACAAAATTTTTTTTAAAATATCTGAGGCTGGAATGAAAAACTTGAGCATAAATAAGGCGAGGTTTGCCAACATGGCATATCCTAGAATGGAGTCCAGCAGTACCAACAGGAGTCAGACAAAAGGCCTTTTTTCACAGCAGATATTGTGACTCACAGGTGTTTCTATTCTATTCTAAGAAAACCACAGGCGCTTCTATTCAAGTCTCCCTTTAAGTCATGACAGTGTGCCAGCATGCACAACACCACCACCACCAGCAGCTTAATTATTATTTAGCCATCATTTATCTTATTATCCACACCTTTGCTAGTCAAGCATCAGGAAACCTGTCTTCAACAACAAATACAGACCTCTGGTTGTTCCAACACTTGAACGTTCCTGTAATGTTTTGACACGTCATCATGCTGGACATTAATATAGCGCATTTCAGAGTAGTACAACTCTTTTCAAACCTATTTTGTGCACAGAAAATTGAGGACTGGGTGAATCTTATATAATTTCCCCATTTTACAATTCAAAATAAGGCTGGCAAAGAGTTGGGAGAAAGACTGTATGAATAGAAAACCTTTGTGTGCAGCCAGCATACAGGGAAGCCCGTCTCATATGGAGCCATTGTTTTAGGTTAGTTTTTGGTTGGCTCATGGTGGTCTACAGCGAGGGACTTCAAATACTGCTGAGAGAAAAAGTAATCCCCCCCCCGTGTGACAAACCTCAAGGGTTTTATGCTGAAGGCAAAATTTACTGGAATTTGGCTTGTAAACTTTGCAGTCTGGTGATAACACAAACTTTTGTGATACTGAAAAGCTTCACTGACATCCAATTTTTTAACATATTCTGTGTGTGAGATGAGCAGAAAAGATAAATGGAAAAAACAGGACAACCCCTCAATCATGCAGCAGCCGCCTCCCCACCTGCTGTTTGAGCTGCTGCACCAGTCTGTCTTTCTCCCGCTTCAGCAGAGCCACCTCGTCCTGGGTCTTCTTCTTCTTAGAGGACGACAACTCCAGCAGGGCGATGTTAGCGTCCTTCTCGCTGATAGCAGCCAACAGCGCCTCCTGCCTGTTAGGTGAGGATCGAACATCATGGCATTTAACCACACAAGTAAATAGCTCAATTATCATTTATTATTCATTGTGCAAAATCATCCCACCAGCTGGGGGAGGCTAGAATTGGATGACATTTTGCAAGATGAAGGCAGCAATCGATACTCCACAGTCTACTCCACCCTACTGTGTTTGTGTGTGTGTGTGTCTTACTTCATCTCCAGCACCTCCTCCAGGTGTTTCCTGCGCTCAGCTCGCAGGGTTGAGAGGTGTGCTTCTTTCTCACACAGAGACTGCTGGGTGGAGGCCAGCTTGGCCCTCATTGACTCCAGCTCCTGCTTCACCTTCTCCATGGCCCCCAGCAGCTCCTCCATCTGGGAACACACACACACACGCACACCAACAACAACTCAATCATGAATAGAGTGAAACAGATCCCCAAAATCCATCAGTGAATGCATGGGGCTTTTTATCATGACTTGCCAATATGAAGAGCTTTAATTAGAGGAGGGGGCAGCAGAATTCATGTGAGATTTTTGGGAAGTACTTTGAGGCAACTATAACACAGATACCATAGAAACTACAGCACTACAATAACTTTTACCTGTTATTTACTATAAAGGGCACAATGGTACCATTGTTTCATATCAATACGCTTTAATTACAATTGACTGAATCAAAGAGTGAATAATTCATCCACAAATGATCAATTTTATTGGCTGCTTTGTGCTGTACGAGCGAGCAATTACTCAGCATTGCCTTGTTTCATAAGCAAACAGCAGGTAAACAAAAATCACATTAAAATTAGACAGGTTGCAAACAGCAACGCCTTACAACATAATGCAATCCAACAACATAAAAGTCCCGAAAAACTGCAGGGTGGTTGTATGGGACTGCATGAATCGTAGAGGCGTTGTGGTTACTGTGTCAACCCCTGTCAGTGTCGGAGGTCACACGCACTGGGCTCATACCTTGGACAACTTAATTTGGGCGAGGTTGGACTCATGCATTGGTTTGAGTGAGTGCTTCTGAGACGCGGTGTGCAGCAGAGAGAAGACAAGAGAAAACCAAAATGAAAGAACTGAGAAAGAGACGGAGGCCAGAGGAGAGGAGGGAGGTGAAGGAAGGAGGAGAAACACCACATTGGCAGTAAACGGGTAAGGGGGGAAAGAATCTCAGTAGAAGAAGGCGTTCTCCTTTATCTGTGTACAAATATGCATGTGCTGTATGTGTGCTCCTGTGGCTTGATTTATACAGCACTGTCATTTGTGTGTGTGTGTGTGTGTTTTTTGTACCTGTTTCTCCTGAAGTGACCTGGCAGCCTCCTCCTGTGCCAGCACCATCTCTCGCTCAGCGGTGATCTGAACGCTCTCCCTCAAGGCCTCCTCCAGCTCCTCAATGCGCTCCGCCTTTTGGCGCAGAGTGTCCTTCAGAACAGATGTAGGAAAGGGGTAGGATTATGGTTTCAAGCTACATCTCCACCAAAGTGCTTTCGGTATAGTACCCCTTGAACCTTTATGTAACCCATGGTAACTGTAACTTAACGCTAGATCCCTTGAGAGGATGCTGCTTTTATAAACTGACACACTGTGACCTACACTGTACATTACTGGCTGACTGACAACATTTACAGACTGGCAACCTTTTTCTCCTCTGCTAGCGTTTATCATTTCTCTTCTGCTGCCATCTCTCTCTCTCGTTCGTGGTTGCTTATCACAACAAGGAAACAAGCTTTACTTGAGAAAAGGCTGCAGGCAGTGAGACAAAAGACTGACCAATCAGTGGTATGCAGTGTTTTCACTCCACCGCTCAGTGTTGGATCAATCTTCTAGGTACCACAAAAAAGGTGTATCAAAAATCAAGATGGCACAGAGCGGTTCGTTTGGTTCCATCCACGACTTTTGATGATGCGAACACAAAACTGAACCGGACTAGTGGATTAGTAAGTTGGTGCCAGTAAACGTGAACTCAGTTTGAATGCGAGATTTTGCACAGTCCAACCCTCACCTTCACCTGCTGTGAGTTCTCAGACAGGTTGTCCTCCCTCTTCCTGGCCTCGTCCATGAGTCGAGCATTCCTACTCTTCTCCACCTGCTCCTTGTGCTTCAGAGAGGCCACCTTCTTCGTCTGGTCCTTCATCTGCCTGCAGGGACACCATGCATGGGAGAAGTTACATGTTATGTATATGTTAGACTATCGTCCCACTTGACATGAACATCTAATTAAATCACTCCAATTTAATATTGATGGTAACTTGGGGAAAAGTGCAAACGTCATATGTTTGATTACAGATATGAACCAAGTAAATCTGGATATGATTTTTATACAGAGTTTCTCTACTAACAAGCACAGCGAGCACATTTCAATATGCTGTTGTTTTTTCATTCACTAGGCCACATCAATCATTCATGTAGATTTTTTTTATTAAGTCAGATGATTGTTGCATGCTGAGTAGATACAGTGTCAGACAGCAAATAAAAGCTATTTTCTAAATCAAATTTGGACATCAAGAAATATGGATCCCCTTTTTTTAAACTATTCTGACATAACAGCTACAACCAAGGGCTTACAGACTTTAGACAGACCTGCAAAAATCAATCTCTGATATTAGGGTGAGAGGGAACACTAAAGCAGGGGGGAAAAAACAGGAGAAATGAGCACGAACAGAAGTATGAGAAAAGACAAAGAGTTCAATAGGTCATGACAAAGGAATTGCTTGCTGCATCACATACTATGGAGGGGTAAAAGTTGGAGTAAAACAAGGTAGAGAAATATGAGCAAAAGATGAGGAGAGTAAGGATGTTGGGAGACGGAGAGGGAGAAGAAGAAGAAGCAAATACTAACCTGGAGGTCAAACTGGTGGAGTGAAAGGTTTCCGGTGTAAAGACAAGAAAGCAGTAAAGAGAAAAACAGACTCAGGCCAGGAAGATGAAGAAAAGAGAAAGTGCTATAGGATTATGTGGTGTCTTTGACTCTGTGTCATTAAGTCACATGGTTCACCACAAGTAGAAGTCAAACATCGCAGACATTATATGAAAGACGGCTTGCCTTCTGCAGCCATACCTACCTACTAGCTTTCAAAGCAATGCAAATACTACAATGCCAAATGGCAGACTTCCAAATTACAATAAAATCCACTATTTAATGTGCTGAGGGGGCAACGTTCTCCAGAGTGACATGAAATCACTAAACAATTTAGTGGTCATAAGTCTAAAGTAGCAGAAAAAAAAGATAGTAGAATACACTCTGTAGCTACCTAACACCACAAAAACAGCACATAACAGAATCATTAGAGACACTATTTATTCCAGAGCTCATGATCAGAAACATGTATTAACTATTGTATGAAGACAAGTGCTAGGCTTGAAGACATGGTCGCCAACGTGCATGTTCCCACCCACCTCTCCAGCTCATTGATCTTTTTGTCCTTGTCATTCTTCTCATTCTCCATCTCCCGAAGGATGTCCAGCAGGCGGTCCACCTCAGCCTGGGCCTTCCCAGAGTCCTCTTTGTGGCGAGCCACTTCCTGCTCGAGGTTCTTAATGCGCTCGGCCAGCTCGGTGTTGGCCTGAGCCTCCAGGGTTGCATTTTGGGCCTGACAAAAGACGAGCAGCCAGTTAGAAAGCAGCTGTATTCACTTCCATGTCCCAAGGTTGGTGTTAAATGAGGGAAAATGATTATGTAACATCATGTTAGTGCTGAAGGATCTTACTCTCTTAAGCTGGTTCTCCAGTTTGAGGCACTCCTCCTTCTTCTGCTCTAAGATAATCTCCATACTCTTGAGTTTGGAGTCCTTCTTTAGCCCTGAGGAAGCCAGGGATGATGCATGCTCCTTCAGGTCCAACAGAGACGTCTGCACATACACACAAAGACAGAAATATAGATGAACCTGTTCCTGCTTATCAAACTAACAGAGCCTGGGCAGACTGAAAATACATTAGATTTAATACAGGCCTCCGTGACTCATCGAAAAAGAGACTAATGGAAAAAGCCTGACGCTCATTTCAGTCAGTTTCACTTTTATTAATAGAACCACAGTAAACAAGAGTTTGCCTGTATTTGTGTGAACTCGTGTTCCTGAATCCGTTTTTCTCACCTCTCTGTCTGACAGGTCTCCCTGCAGTAAACTCAGTCTCTCCTTTAACTCTTTCAGTTCCTTCTTGTTCGAGTCAAGTTCCTCCGTCTTTTCCCGGTCATCTCTGTCTCGCTGCTCCTTTAGACGCTCAATGATGCGTTCCTACGAGGAGGCAGAGACAACGGTCACATGCGCGCAGCCTTCGCAAATGTGACGCTGTATCGCTAATTAACATGCAGACACAAACTCACCTTTTCCGCAAGAGACTCCTCCAGTGTGGTAAGAGCAGTGTCAGTGTTGGAGGTGTCCGCTTGCAATGACTTTACTCGCTCCTTCAGGCTACTCATCTGCTTCTCCTTGTCCCTCAGCTGCTCCTGGAGGTTCTCAATCTGCAGAGCAAATGAACATCAACCACAGGACACACGTTACAGTATAATGATGTATTTTCGGGGTCACTTTAGACAAGACAAGACTTTTGAAACAGCTCGTAGCCCAAATCACCTTCTTCTGTAGCACATTAACTTTGCGCTCCTTAACCTCCAGCATATCCTTGAGGTCGTGGATCTCCCCGTTGAGTGTGCCCTTCTCTTCTGACATTTCTTGTATCTGCTTGCTCTTCTTATTCAGAGTTGCCTCCTTCTCTTCCAAGCGCAGACGTAAGGCGTCCACCTGGCCAGGAAAAGGTAGACAACCTCCTTAACGTGTGGTAAATTCTGTGCTTTTGTTTTTAATGCTACCAGTCCAAACGCAGGAGGAACAAGTCTCTCCCCTCTGTGCACGACATGCATACACTTTAAAGTCCCCTAGATTTAAACATATTGCAAATCCCTCTGTTCAGTAGTGTAAAGATGTGCATCTACTGTACCTCCGTCTGTAAGATGGCGGCTCTCTGCTCCTTGGCAGTGAGGGACTCCTTGAGAACTTCAATGTGCTGCTTGCTGTCTGAGAACTGGTTGGTGAGCGTCTCCAGCTTGGTCTGCAAACCAAGCAGCTCAGTGTCCTTCCTGGAGAGGTCCTGCTTCACCTGCTCCATCTGAAAAACATGAGGCCGAGGGGGGAAAGAAAGGGGGATGGATATCACACTTAGCAAATTAAAGTCTGTGTCTTCCTGAATGCAAGATGCAGAAACTAAACTCGTTTCAGACCTTGTTCTTCATGAACTTGGTGTGGCTGCGGTAGACCTCCATCTGCTTCATCTCCTCCTGGCGCTCTTCGCAGCTCAGGAGTCCATTGGATTTCAGCATTAGCAGCTCCTCTTCCATGTCTCTCAGGCCCCGCTCCATTGAATTGATTTTTGCATCCTGGGGTTGATAAGGAGGAGTTCACACCCATAGCATTCCACGTGCGCGCAAAAACACGGCAAACACACGTCCTTATTCAAGTTCTCACCTTCATGTCGATGACTGTCTGTAGAGCCTTAGTTTTGGTGGACTCAGGGGTTCCCTCATATCGACGGTGCAGCTCCTGCTGGATCAGACGAGATACCAAAGTGCAGTTTAATATCATTGAATACGTGGGACAAACAACATAACTAGTCCAATAACATGTAATGTATTATTTCCCACAGCTGGACCAGACATTACCTCTCTCAGTGCAGAAATCTCCCTGTCTCTCTGGTCCAGTAAACTCTCAAGGTGATGCCTGTGCATCTCTGCATCAGCCAGTCTCCTGGTCCGCTCCTGGTCCTCCTCTGATGCCTTGGCAGATGGCCCTGAAGTCGATAGAAAGACATTTATGCGGTCTGAAGTTTTTGTAACAGCCAGAACGAGCGTGATCACCCATGTGGTTCACTCGCAGAGGCAAACACAGGAGCTTCAGACAAAAGCTCATCTGTTCAGCAGGGAAAGACATTTTGAAAGTACTGGATTCACAACCCCACAGCAAACACAAAATAAAAACAAATAACAAAAGATAACTCTTTATTTCATCTATTAAAGATATACTCTGGAGTTTGTGCCCTTTAGAGGATAACATGAATGTATTTTGGCAGACACCTTTGCAAAGGGGTTTGAATGAAGCCCTTTAGCCTCAGAAGCATACTTGGGCTTAAAGCATGAATCATGGTTAGTTTATGGAGCAAAGTAACCCATATTTGGCCAGTGTGGGAAAGAGCATGGGTGGAGCCGACGGGGATAGCTTTAAACTGTAGAATGAGACCAAAATATCAAATGAAGTCGCACTCGCTGGGATGTCTGTAACACTTTTAACGACTCACAGAAGCAGAAGGAAACGGACACATTACAGCCCTTGGGCTCTACTCTGCATCAGTAAGAAGGAAAGTGTTAGAAGTGTGACATACTTCTCTGTGAGTACTGACAACCTTATTTGATTTTTTTTGTGATCTTTGGGTCGGCACCCATTATACTCTAAAGACATGTCAGCTAAGCAGGCCAAGTACCCTGAGAGCAAAAACCTTTGAGACCCGAAATGTTTGTAAAGAAACATATTGACTCATTATTTCAAAGAGTTTGCTGGTTCTCCTTTTTACCCTTATACTGTAAAAGAATCAGAATCTATGGGCCATCTAACCTTTGCTCTGTAGCATTTCCAAAAGTTTCTTGATGGACTCATCTCTGGCTCCCAGGGTTTGCTTCTGCGTGTCAATCCTCAACTCCATCTCCTCCAGGGTCTTTCTGAGGAGGAAGAGCTCTTTGGACTGCCTCTCATATTCAGCCTGTAGCCGCCGGTAGTTCTCCTCTGTGGGTTCAGATGTCAGGGCCAGGTCCCGGCCTTGGTTGGCAGGGTCTTGCTGGAACAGCTGGTTCAGGTCCCTCTGGATCCTCAGCTCATCCTGAAGAGCCTGGACGGTCATCTGAAGATGCTACAGACAAACAACAGGCACACAGGCATTTGTTAGTGTTCTTATGACTGTTAAGTGGACTTTATTACAAAATCATATACACATGGGATACATAAGGTGAGGGAAATGTATTGATTATTTGAATAATACAGGGGCAGAATATTCAGATCCAGTTCCAGGCAGAATATTGTGTTATAGCCCGTCAAAAATAAGCCTCTCATCATGACCGAACATGTAGCGATGCCCTGACAGATGCACCCCCAACAGTCGTGCTTTGTGGACAGTGTTACATTTCATGCACGGAGAAACACAAGTGGTGAAACACAATCAGCCCAGTATAGTATTGCATTGTTTGTGGCATCTGACGCCGGGGACACTTGGCAGAGCTGCTCTGAGACAGTAACACAAGGCTGTGTTACACTCTGGTGTGAACCAGCTGTGAGCGTTTTCAGACGACAGAACAAAGAGAGAAGTCAGTGTCTGCCTTCGTTTCTCTCTGTCCTCCTCCTCCTCCTCCTCCTCCTCCTCGTCCTCCAGCACCCCTCCCTCTCCTTCCTTTGTCATTCTCTCCTTCTCCCTCCACTGGCAAACACTATTCTCCTCCACACACACACACACACACACACACACACACACACACACACACACACACACACACACACACACACAATTCATCTACCTTGCCTGCTCTCACCCTATCTCCTCCCTCCAATTCTCTCACCTCTCCTCTCACTAAACCCTCCCTCTCCATCACCGTCTCCACCCCGTGACTAAGGCTGACTCACTGCTGTGACTGCACTGACACCCCCCCCCCAACATAGGCACAGGAGATACATGCACGGACATGCACGGGCACACACACACACAAACACACACCTTCTACCTGCCTCAGCCCTCATCTCTCATATTCTCAGTCTCTCTGCCCGAGGAGAGATAACAGTCAGGTGTTTGAGAGAGCACAAAGAATAGGAGATGTGATCCAAACACTAGGTCATAACTCGGAACGACAGAGTACACACCAACGTCTGCTACAGCTCAACCACAGCACCGGAGAAACTGTATACAAGACTAAAAGTCAAATGTGCCAATATCTGCTCCACTAACATTAGTACTGCATGTCAGTTACTACAACTACAATAACCAATATGTTGCCAACTGTTTTGTAATTTGAGTCATTTTTTAAAAAAGTTAAAAAAATAAAAATAAAAATAAAAATATTTAAAACGCTATTCGAGCGTCTAGAATGTGAATATTTTCTCTTTTTGTTACTCCTCTGTCACAGTAAACTGAATATCTTTGGGTTGTGAACAAAAAGGCCATTTGGAAACAAAAAAAAACTGGTGAATTCATCCATGTAGTTTAGAGTATTTAGCAAGAAATAAATGATGATTGTTAGGGGAGTATTTGAGTATTTGGCTGACAGCCATTTCCCACCATTATAAGGAGGTAAGAGCTGTCACTTGTCATAGAGAGGCATAAACTCAAGTAAGGATTTTGGAAAAGCAGCGGCAGCAACACGCAACAGCACAGAAACTCACCAAAACGATACATAACATACATTTGCAGACATATACACTGTCAGCTGAACCAGCGTTCAAAAAGAGCAAGCAGTTTAACCGAAGCCGTAATTAGCCAAATGCCTAAGAATGTGTGTGCATGTGTGTGTGTCTGTGCTTTCCGTTGCATTAGTGCCAGTGTGGGAGGTGGAGGCTGACATATGAAAGCAGACATCTTTAAATTACAGCACCCACTGATTAGCCCTGCACTAGTCGGGCATTACTGGGAAATTAGTCCACAGTGTGATTTTGTGACTCAGCAGGAGTGAAAACAGCAAATTATATAGATCTGCCCATCCATTAAGAATCACAGCGAAACAAAGACTATTTCTCTTCGTTAATGAAACACAATTTGCGCAATTCTCACAACATACTGTAGGTTTTAAAAACAGACCATGTGCCTATAATTATTCACTTGTTAGTCTTAAATGTTTGTTTTTAATGTGTGCAGGATGACACAGACTAGAGAACAAGGAATTGGCCTAGAGTTAAACAAAGCCAGTGTCTCTATACTTTTGATACAGATCCATTGAAGAAAAAAAAAATGTTTTATGTGAAAACTGATAGAGGTGGCAACAGGGAAAAGGAAGGAATCTGAAAATGCTGGACTTCCACGCCTTAAATTAAGAATGAAGCCATTTGGATGAATGGCAACACATATTCAAGTCCGGTATACAACATTTTGACAGGTATTGGAAGGGAAGGTGCGAAGACTCATACTAGAAGTTTCACACCTTGTTTTAAAAAAAACAACGATGGAATGACGGAGGAAAATGCACTTGATAAAATCTTGTTATTGAAAAATTAAAGAGGAATCAAAGCAGTCAACACCACGTTACAGTCACACGGAATATAGATACTTTTCATCCTTTAGAGAATATGATGAAACCATACCAGTGAGTTCTACAGTTTAAGTATAGGTTTTCATTGAAAGATAATTATTAGCACTGCTACATGTGATAACATTGTTAGATTAGTTTCTTATTTTCTGCCATGGTTAAACTACTACAATAACTACTACTACTACACACCCCACACACAGTTTTAAATGTGTGCCATCTCCATATTTTATCCTGTTCACCACATCCAGCAATTTCTAAAACATACAGAAATGCTAATGCCGCCATTAGACTTACGGACTCTTTCATCTATTAAGCATGAGCATATAGTGGCATATAAGAGGATTAACTAGATGTTCGAAAACTGCCTCTAACCTATGCAGAGAGAAACACACTTGTACTAAAGCCGACACCCAAGCCGTGTGAGATCCTTTCATCCAAACATGTTGGATGTTGAGAAAAATGAGTAGATGATATCAGAAGCGAGGATTTTGAGGCAAAGACATCTTTTCAAATACATATATGCCAACACTCACCTGTGCTTCATCTTGAATCACGCGGTATTGTTCCTTCCAGACGGTGATCTTAGAAACTTCATCCTTCCTGAGAGCTCGCTCCTTTTTTAATTCTGGGCTCCAGAAGGTCTTGATTGAATTCATAGAGGAACTGAGCTTGCTCTCCTTAACTTCCACTTCTCGCCGCAGCATCTCATTCTCACGCAGGACCTGAGGAAGCAGGATAAAGGTAAATAAGTACCATGCAGGTGTGGTCTGTCTAACATGGCAAGTCAAAAATTCCACATTATTGATAGAGAGAATCAAACGAGGAGAAAATAAATGAACTACATACCTCTTTCAGTTGAGCCTGCAGGTCCAGTATGGTGTTGTCTCTGGCCTGCCTCAGAGAATGGGGCACAGTGGAGGCCATGTGGTGGTCCCCAAAAGCTAGAGCATCACCTGCCATCATGCCTGCTGGCAGAACAGCATTGCCAGGCACTGAGGTGGAGATGTTGGGGGTGCTGGCAGCTACAACTCCACTGTTGCTGCCCCTTGAGCCATATGTCACCCTCTGCCTCCCCATGGTCGTCACTGTCCCACCACTTTTGGGGAGGTGGTCACCTGCCATGGCAACCTCATTGTCACTCAGGTACATTGGTCCTGAGGTGGCATACGCAGCGTTGAGGGACTGGATGTTCTCCATGGAAAGCGTCTTGCCTCCTGCTCCACCGGGACCCCCTCCGCTGCCTCCGGTGCTGTTGGTGCGACGGTGTCCCATCCGCGGAGAGCGGGGAAGGCGAGGGGAACGGCCAGATCCCTGACTTCCAGTGCCCCCTCCATCTCTTCCGCCGCTATGGTTGGCATCCCCTCTGCCGACAGAGCGGGCACTACCGTACATCTTCGAAGCTGATCGCAAAACTTAAGAACTGCCTCAAGTTTCTCTTTATATGTATTTATATATTCTTGCTGATTTTGTAGTTGTGCCTTCCACGGGTTGTGAGAGTATTTGGTAGTTATCCTTCCTCAACTGGAGACGGTGGACACAATGTTCATGATAAATTATGAGGCCTGATGCTGAGACAAGGCTGACAGACTCTCCTCTTCATACAGGAGCTGTCCAGTGCTAAAGAAAATGACCCCGATCTGCAAAGAAAGCACAGTTCCTGCCTGTTAACTTCATGTTAATAGCATTTGTAAAGAAAAAAATATATCTGATGTAGGTCACATTGACAAAGCAGCATCAAATCCAAACTTTCCAGCTCTGTAGTGTCAACAGAGGATCAGGAAAGGGAGTCTCCATCCACTTTAAGCAAAGTGAAGGATAGTACATTTAATAGTGGACTGCTTTTCTTTTCTTTTTTCAACATTCAGCACAGTGAGAATGAGCAGAAACGTGTGCTGAGGTTTCCCTGTCTTCACTGGATTCCCTCTTGCAGTACAGACAGTTATGTAACTGCATAAAGTCAGGTCTTAGAACTAAATTCTTCTCAGATGGGTTCCCTCAGAACAAAATCCTTGTTAGTTAATCGACCCGTTATGCTTCTGCTTGAGGACACAAGGTTAGATGTGGAGCAGTTTGGGAGCCTCTGACTTTAAGTTTGATCCTTTAGGTTAAACTGAGTGCTGTAACGTTGTAACTGTTGTGGGTTATAACCTTAGTATAAGCCTTGTCGGACAATTTGAGCTTTAAATAAACCTGGTATCTAACATCACAAGAGTTTGGACCTTTATGTACGTTATAATATGTCAAATATTCTGGTTGGCGCTGTGTTTTATGGTCTGTTTGTAGCTGAGTTTCCATCACAGCCGTTTAACTGGGCAGTCTGCGTGGCCTTGCTAGCAGCTAACGTTCCGTTAACATACCGGCTAACGGTTAACGGCTGACATTTCCACCTTTAAAACTACGCGTTAGTCCCGAAATGTTGCCGTTTGCTTGAGAGGTTTGTAAAACTGGTTCGTAGATTTGGTCAGCAGAATACATACTGAATCTCTGAATCCCCTTTTTTTTCCTCCCAATGTGCTGACGCTATGGATTAAAACTAGCAAGGGAGGGAAAAGGGGATTGTCCATGGTGAACATCGTAAGGGGAAGAAAAAAAAATCTCCCTACTCGCAGGATTGAACGCATAAAGAGACAACAGACTGTGAAACAGATGGCAGGATATCTGTGGTGGTAAGGTCAGTAGATGTGGTGTCAATATG
Source organism: Sparus aurata (assembly GCF_900880675.1). Taxonomy (NCBI): domain Eukaryota; kingdom Metazoa; phylum Chordata; class Actinopteri; order Spariformes; family Sparidae; genus Sparus; species Sparus aurata. The sequence continues at coordinate 8,019,717 of NC_044194.1, read as the reverse complement.
TGACACAGTGAAGGAACATTTAAGCGTTTTTGTACAATCCTAACGCCACCGTACAGGGTTCTGCTTTGAAGACACCCACATCAGACCATATCCATTTTCCTCCACCTTCCTCTGACGGCTTTTCGCTTTTCAGCTCCGGCTGCCTTCATTCAGATGTGTCGAAAACATCCAGAAAAGCGCTAAAATAGCAAAATGCAAGTATGTTTAACGTTAGCTCCCCGTGACATATGGAGGCTAGTTCATCCAATTTATGTGGTCAAGCAGAACCTCTTATTTTTTCTCGCTAACACAATAGCCAGTGCTGAAAATCCAACCAAACAAACTACCTTTCTCGTTGTCTGCTGGAGCTCAAACCGGTGCCAACGCCGAATCCTCTGTCAAACGGAAAGCTGCTGCAAAAACCGTCATTTTATGTTAATTCCTCGGTAGATGTCTATCTGATTTTCCCATCTTTTTTTTGCCAGCGGTACCAGCGGCTCAGGAGAGCCAGGGCGCCTCAGTGACGTCAAGCCTCCTGTGCGCGCTCACGACAGTCTTCCTCGCCACGCTTGAATTTTAAACGCGCGGTCACGAGCTTCTGGTTGGGGAATGTGGGGAGACAGGAAGAGAAATCAGACCGACATGTTGACAGAAAATACAGGTTGTAATTGATAAAATTGGGTGAGTGAACGTTGTGGTCAAACTCTGGAGTATTCCCAAATTAAATTCACCAAACAGGCAACGATAGAAATGTTGTTGGGTTTTTTTTCCACAATTTAGACCACATACCTCTGATATTAACCATAAAAATATTAATTTGACTTTGTTAATATAATGTTACTTTCTTCAGCAGTGAGCTTTTCATTTTGAATGAAATCATATAATAGGAGATACATGTGACATGTTTGGTCAACATACACCAGCAGGGGGCAGTGCTTACTTGGAAGAAAATTGTATCTCCGAAATGGTTGGTGCAAAAAATACACTGTTATCTTTATTCACAAGAATTGTAAACCAAAATGAGTCATATGTATGTAGAACAGCATGCCAACGTATTATAGCCAGTAATTATCACAGTGCAAAGTGTTTTTATGTTTTTCTAGTTATTTGTAGTCTGAAAGAAATTTGCTTACAAACAATTCAAATATGTTTAATTAAGTGTGTAATTATGAGGCCATATATCTTTGACAACAGGCTTTTAACTAATAATAGTAATATGAATTAAACTGTATTTATTAAATTAAACCAGAAAAGGAAGATCCCCATTGACAAAAAAAATAATAAACAAACTCTTCTTTTTCATGAATGAATAAACTGAAGAAACAAACTGACCTTGAAGGACAACACATTCATAATGTTTTACTCTGTTTATATTAGGCGGACCCTGCCAACTTTCTATCTTCAAATAGTGTTCTCGGGACCTTATTATTCTCTGAGAACAGCTTGTTCTCTTTGAATCCCTTCTCCCAAACGACATAGAGCCCCTGTTAAATAAACCTTAATGGTCTAATTTTCATAATAGACGCGTTAAACTGAATAAATGGAAGGTCAGATAGAAAATATAACTAAATAGAGTAAATATATAAGATGTGTACAGACAGGCAGTAAACATTGTTTTAGCCATGTGTCTATGTAACTGCAATAAAATACATTTTAAGTGTTTACATTGAAGATATATTGTAACATAGTTAACTGTTGGGAAAGCTGAAAATATAATATCTGATTAAAATTTTCCAGTAAAACAGACGACTGAGTGATTCAGTTCACCTCCACAAAATGTAATTAACAGTGACATTAGTGAAGCATAAATCACGATCGAATCCTAAGTGACTTTTCCTCTTTAAGTATTCTTGTTTTATCGATTTCAGGTATGCTTTCCACATAATGTAGAATCAGTGACATCTGAGATACGTGGTTTGAATTCCTGTGGCTAACATTTACGTAAGTTTAAATAAGTCCATTGTCATAAGAACACACAGCTCCACTGATACATAATTAATCTAACGAAGGAGCTTCAAAGGGATATAGTGGTATGTGTGTTATGGTTATGAGGTCATTCTTCACTGGCGCAGGCGCTTTCGGAAAAACCCGTTTCTTCGTCAATATGTAGCAACTGCGCCGCTTGTTTGTCAGTGAGACCATAAACCGAAACTCTGATGTTAGCTCGTCTGATAACTCGTCTGTTGGACGCTTAAGGATAATATACATATATCCCCTTTTATAAATTCAAAGACGGATTCACGCTGTGAGGACAATTTGACCGTCGATGACCGTCGGCTGTATTGGGGGATACGACACCGAGGTAGGTCGCTATCTGCCACCCGGCACCTCTATGTTAGCTCGATCGTGAAGGGCTAGGTTGCTAACGGTTAGCAAAACCAGGCTCACCAACGAACAGCAGCTAGGCGCAATGTTATAAAATAGAAACAACGTCACATGTGTGGTGTATGAATAGTCGTGAACCAACTTGTAAAAAAACAAAATCGCTATTAATTATATAACAACAGTAGATGAAGGGCTAGTGCTGTATACGCGTCAGATATCGTTAAATTGAATGGGGGCAGCCAGGAGGTGGGTCTAGCTTTTTAGGCCATTAGCAAGACCCGCCTAGCTAATGCTAGCTAGCTAGGTAGCAGTGGCGCTATTTGTCAACCGCTGCCTGGTAGCTTTCCAACCGGCGTCACACCGGGCAAACGTATCCGGTTAGCACGGCTTGTAATCACTTGGACACGGTAAAGCTGCCAACATAGAATAGTGCTAACAGTTACAGATATATAAGAAATGGCAACAGTACCCAACTGTGTAAAATGTATGTCACGTTAAGCTGAAACGAGAACCACGGGGCGGAATATATTTTAGAAAGACGTGACGTGGTAAATCATTCATAGCTGGTTAACGTTTCACTGGTGAAGGATCAGCTAACTAGCTCCGTGCTAGCTCGTCTCGTTAGCAAGCTAACAAAGAGCCGTTGCTCCTCCTCGCTCTCTACGCTCGATGTTGCCATTTCAAGTAGCTCTGGTGTCATTTACAAGGCGGCGAAGAAATAGGTACGTAAGACGAGGTTCATGTTAATTAAAAATACTAATTGAATTAATTTGCACTGGCTTTTCTCTTACGTATCGTGTTGTGATGGCTGCTAACATTGCCAGGTTTGGTTTTGACATTGGTGGTTGCTTAGGCTGGTAATGGCTGCAAACATGGCAGGGCATAGATGACTAATAAGCAATAAGATTGCTATTGTAAGCTTATGTATTTTTAAGATTATAATATATGTGACTGTGCAAAACTGTCAACAAATACAGGGAATAAGCATACGGGAATGGCTCCGATCTTTTGCATGTACAGCTTAAATGTTGGTCGGTTATAGCTGTGTGCAGCTGTAATGTTTTGTGGTTTCAACAATAGACTTAATGCTAGATATTCAAACAGCATTCACTAACCCCATAAGTAACGGAATATGTTGCTTCTAATTCATAATGGAGACTGAGGAATACACAGCTGTCAGCTAGGCTCAATTAGTTACTTGCAGTCTCTATGAAAAGTGAGTCATTGAGAGGTCAGTGTGTCATTCTTAAAGTCTGTGAAATGCATTCAGGATTTATGCCACATTACATACTTATAAATGCATATCTTGATATAGATTAACACTTAATGCAGCTAAATGTTAAATCAATTGGGCACAGCTGAAAAATACAGTCATTACCTAGATCTGTAATAAAGGTAATGAGAATGCAAGCATGTGCCCTACATCCAATGTCCTTGTGCAAGACGGTAAAGCATATCAGAGGGAGGAAACTTTTAAGACAAACCCTCCTTGACTGAGTCACTAAAGTGAACCTACAGTGGTCGATTCTATAATGTTTTACTGCATTACAGTGTAATCACCAAGTCGCCTTCAGAGGTAATATTTGAAGCACTAGGGTATGTAGTGTCTGTCAGTTGTGCTTTTGTTGAAAGCAGTGTTACGAAACTTGTATGTATACAGTAAATTCTACTTGTGAGTACTTTGGCTGGTGTTTCACAGATCTTGTTGACATTTGACATACTGTTGGTTACTTTTAGAAGCATGTCAAGCAGCCTGTGTTCTCTTTTTTTCTCTTGCAGTGAAACTGGACTGGAGGATATTCCGAGCGTCTGGCCATCCTCTCATTTCCCACAATAGGAAGTTTGGTGCCTCTTGTAGGCTGTGCATGTTTGTTCCTCATCACTGAGTCCTTATGCTTGATAGAACCTGCACCCTGTGTCTTACAGGATGGATGGTATGGACTTAAAGAGACTTGTCAATCAACATCAGCAATCTGTGCTCTGCTGTGGTGTTCAATCTTTTACAATTTATAAGAGAACACCCCCCATCCTACACCCCCAGTCTCTGTGCTATACATATAAAGACCGTCTTTAAGCAATAAAAAAGACAGCTGGAGGTAGAAGTTGTAAGACTTTCTATCTTTTTTCTTTTTAAAGCACAGATTAATACTGCTTATTTAAGCTTATATGGCGGACATGGAAGTATCATTATTTTAATTTTTTCGATTATAGTACCCGCTTACTCTTAGTGTGGGTGGTGGGATGTCGGAAAAGCCAGACGACAAAATGGTGAAGTTCCTGGCTCCCCCTCAGAAGAGTGGAAATGGCCCCAGTTCTGGTTCAGATTCGATGGTGAGTGACTGTCGGCCGACCGAAGTGAGACGCCGGCATCACACAATGGAGCGTGATCGATGTAACCCCGAACACCGTTTCCTACGCCGCAGTGTCATCAGTGATTCCAATGCTACAGCATTGGCCCTCCCTTTACCCAGCAAGATCCCGATCCCTGCGCCTCAACGGGTTCAGCTACGTGAAGCGGCACCCCAGCGGCAACAGGCTGCTGTGGGTGCCCATTTGCCAAGGGCTGAACCGAGTTTAGCTAAACATGAGGAGCCTGCTCAAAGACGACGTAGTGAAGGCGAAGAAGGCAAAGATATAGAAATAGCCAAGGTGGAAGTAGTGCCTTCAGAGCAAGAGCCTGTCAATGTACAAGATATCTGTGATGGAGAGGTAGTGGTAGCAGCCCACTCCACACCATGTTTAGGAACAGAATTGCCAAGTCAAACAGAACCTGAAATCACCACTGAGGTTAAGGTGAATCATGAAGAAGAGGGGGAGGAAGAAGATAAGGACTCTGCCAAGGCACGGGCGGAGGCAGAGCAGAGAGAAGCGGAGAAAAAAGTGCAGGATGACATCGAAGAGGCAGAGACCAAAGCAGTGGGGACATCACCGGATGGGCGTTTCCTGAAGTTCGATATAGAAATTGGACGTGGCTCCTTCAAGACTGTCTACAAAGGCTTGGATACTGAGACCACAGTGGAGGTGGCTTGGTGCGAGCTGCAGGTATGAATTTGGGATAACCATTTTTCTTATAGCTTACTTTCCTTCATTGCTGTTTTTGTAATTGAGTCACCCTAGTGTTGCATTCTCCTCCAAGCATCATTGTTTTGATTTTGTCACGCTTAAACATGGAGTAAAGCCAAAGCAATTTCCTTTTACACCGTTACCTGAGCTACAGAGGCTATCATTTCCGCTCTGACAGGCATAGTAAGCATTTTCCTCTTGATTGTTTGTTTGGCAATGCATTTGTCACAAAACCATAGCAATAAGCTTCCCATTTCCTCTTTTTGCTCTTTGGTGCAGCTCAATCCATACTCGTTGGCAGTATTTACTTCACCATAACACATTTGCAAATTACCAGAAGATGTCAAAGATTGTATAATTTATAGTTTTGATTTAGATTTTTCATTGCCCTGAGAGAAATCAAGTAGTCTTACTATTTTCCCATATTTATTGAAGTTGAAAAAGACCCTATATACCTTTTTTATAAAATAAATCATGCTGACTGTCTTGCTGATCTTAACAATGATCAAATCATTACAGTAAATGTTGCAATGGAGCAAATTCTTGTTAGTGAAAGGTGAGATTCATTTAGGTTATTTTCACACCCTTTGAAGACCTGGCCTCTAAAACTCCATAAAATTAGGCAAAAGTCCATTTGAAGACAAATTCTTATTGGAGTGATTTTATTTTGTAATTTGCAAAGCTGAACGCAGCAGCAATAGTAATAATTGAACTGCACCTTTTTTTAAACGTTTTTATCGTCTTTTTAAAATCTAACCTTGAGGCTTAATAAACTAGTCATTATAACCCATTTCATTATTTTATCTAAATACAATGATCCTTGGTATCTTGCTCAGACAAATAGTGATAATCTTAAAAGTGCTAGTGGATCTCTGCTGTCTGTCCAGTTAAAGCAGCTACATGGCCGAAAGCAAAGTTTGACCTCATTCACCACATGAATGTTTACTTTTACTGTCACGCTTTCACCGTGCTGCCATGAGAGGCATAGGCCTCACACGGCAGCACATACAACTGTAGCTGCACATGCACTCTGGTTTCTGAACAATGTGAAGATTACAGACACGTGCCCCTCCCCCCCCTCACACAGACCAAATCAAGCGCATGCTCAGTGCATTTCTGCTCTGAATGCTTGTGTGAATGTAAAGTGGGTCACATTCCTGATAGAGGAATCTCCTGTGTGAAGTGAAGCAGGCCAGCCTGCCAAGGCCTGCTGCTACACTGTCTGTCCACATCCCACCTTTTTAAACTTCCCCACATTCTCACATATTTGTTTTTCTTCAACCCATTTTAAACAAAACTCGGTAAATAAAACTTGCAATCCTACTTTCATTGGTTGATATCATGCTGAAAGTTGGTACACTTGTAGTTTTTGTTGTCTTAACTTCATTCAGCAATTTTTAAAATGTTTTTCCTTTTACCTCAAAGCAAATTATTACTCTCCGAATATTGTAGAAGGAAAGGAAAGTTGTGGGAAATTTTGGTTCTTGTGGTCTCTTGTTTCTTTCTAAGGAAAGGTTGAAAAGGCTAGGGGAAAACCGAAATGTCCCTGTGTCTTTGTTCATGTGTTTAAAAAAAATTATTCAGCAGAATGAACAAGGTGAACCACCTTTCTCCTGAGGCTCAGTAAAGCTTTCTATAGGAGCTTGGTATTTTTCAGTTAGCATTTGTACAAGGAGACAGATCTGGTGCAGAGGGGTGATTTATTGAATTTTTTACAGTTGAATGAGAACCAGCTTTGTTTTATGCACATGGTCTGCTCTGAAATGTGAACATGAAACCTGACACTCTCATTCCCCTTCGTTTCTCTGTCAACTCAAGAGTTTCAGTGCTCGAAACTGTTGAGCTACACACGAGAAGCCGAAATCCCCTCTCACATGGTTGTTAAAGCTGTCCCATGATCACTCAAGCTCCAGTGCTACATTCTTCTTAATTCCTTAGAGCATATTTAGTGGAATATGAATTTGACATGGATATTTTCGGCATGCTCTTTCAATTTAGTTTCAGTTGTTCTGTGTTTTTTCAAACAGGCATGGCAGTAATAGAAGTATATTTTGTCCTTTTCTACTTGGTTGCATTGAAAATGCTTGTTTTCCCTTTAAAAAAAGCCAACAAATTCCATTATAGTGTATTTTAATGTTAAAGAAAGGAGTAGGTTCATCCGGTTAATTTACTTATTGTTTTGTTTCCTGTTGATACCAGAATCAGTGATGCAGACAGTAATCAGCCTTTCCACTTGTGTGTTCACTGAGAATATGGTGTCAGCTGGAAGCAACAGCAGCTCCCTTGGCTGTAAGCTAATGAAACAAGTCTGACAGGTTTCTCCTCATGAGGTCCTTCTTAATCTTCCTTAAACATGGCAAAAAATGTAGAGCCACTTTAGCAGTCCTGTGATGCTGTAATGCTCATTACATGCCAGAAAACCATGAAAACTTGGACATGAAGTTTGACTTTAAGGTGTTTGAACAAAAGGGTTTTCCCTTTGTACTTTTCCATTTATTATGTTTGGGACTATGTACAGAAATAATCTTGAACAAAGGGAGGAGAGGCTGTAAGACTGAAACTGAAATGACCCCTTAATCTTAAAGCTCAGTCTGGCTGACAGGACTCTAGTCTTTGCCTTTTGAGGTATCATGTCATGTCAATACAGGTTCTTCAGTAGATATTTCACTCTAAACCAGAGTCCTGGATTTATGGACCAATCAATCCACTTTTCCTTCCCCCGAGCTGTGCTGCATCCAGGGCTAGAAATTGAAGGATGCAAAGTTTGAATACAATTGCTTTGGCTTATTCAGTCTGAAAGGCCATCTGTCCACAATCGTCTAAGAATTTCTAGGCGTCCACCCTTTTTTTCACCTCACCCATGAACCCACACATTTGTTTCGGATCTCACGTTGCAGGCATGTCTGAACAATAAGTAGGTCACCACAGAGAGGAAGTCAAGGGGGGAAAAAGAAGAATAAATTTAGGAACCTCCCCTTTCTTGCTCACTCATCCATCTTCAACCATGTCATCTTCCACTCTCTGCCTTCCCACCTCCTTCCTCTCCAGTACTGGCTGAAGCCAAGCATTGAAAGATGAGGAAGAGAACCCCAGACATCCTTTAGAAGTTATGGGAGCTGCCTGTCCAGCTGGCTGATGGCATCCGCAGGGAGTGACATGCTATATCCAAATAGTATACATAGTAACATAGTGACTTGTCTGTAATTACCAGTCATGACTGGTAGGGGTGTGCCAAAATATCGATACTACAATATATTGCGATATTTCGTCTTGAGGTACGTTATCGATACACTGGTGCCAAATATCGATATTTAAAAATGTAAAAAAATAAAAATAAATTTTTTTTTTTTTTTTTGGGCCCACCACCCCTCTGAGGAGGACAGCTTTATCTGTATTCAAACATAGGTATACAACCAAATCAAATTAAAAAAATGGTTTAAGTAGCTCTGAAACCCACACATATAGATATTTAATGATAGCTGTAGTCAGTGTGTGTGTTAAGAAGAGACACTGTGCAATATACTCTTTGTTTACTTGGCTGTCATTCATGTGAAATTGAATGACAATGTTTTGTAATTCCTGTGAAATGACAGTGCAGTCAATAAATTCTGAATTTCTTCAGTGACACAGATATCGTGATGTATCGTGGATGAAATTTCTTGCAATATATCGATTATCGCAGAATCGCTGTATCGTGATATTATCGTTATCGTGAGCAAAATATTGTGATACTATCGTATCGCGAGGTACCTGGTGATACCCAGCCCTAATGACTGGTAGTCTTTAGGTTAACCATAAGATTTTTAATTTAAGTAGACCATTTTAACTTTTACTCTTGGATGCAACAAGTTTTGGGAAGAAACGTCACATTTTGAAATTGAAATTCCTAACCTCATTGTCAGCATTTTGAAATGTGATTACAGGGTTGACTTCCTCATGACATTCAGTGGTTTACTATCTTTGACTGGGTTATTAAAAATGTTGGCCCTGTATTTTTTTTTTTTCCTCAGTCATGATTGTGTAAAATGAAGACTAAAGAATTTAACAGTAGCTGAGCTGTTCTTCCAGCAGCAGTACTTGAATAGTTGTCTCATGTTGGGACAAATGATTGGTGCTGCAATATATTATATATTGCCCAATATAATTAGTAGACCATCTCGGATATTGCTGTAATAATGGCTTTTTTCTTGCAACACCTGTGTTTCTCTAAGTTATTAACTGCTGTGCATGTAATAACACGTCTCATATCAGTTTCAACTACAGTATATTACACTGTCAGTAGACAGTAAGGAGGGGTACGCCAGTATAAGAAAACCGCATTGGTGAATGCTGGCTTTGTTCATCACAGCACTCAAAATAGACCAGAAAGCAAAACTTGACACCATTAACTGTGAAGCATTGTACTGTGTCATGATTCCCTTCTGACTAACTGTGTCGAAGGTCATGAACTTTAAAATTTTGATGTATTAAATCACTGACACAGACTTTGAGAACAACAATGTACTTTCTAACCTATATGTATTTTAATAATCTGGGATATCATAACAGTTACTTTTCTCCACTTATTCAGTCATATTGTTGAAGGTCTTTATTCATCAGAACAAAAATTAACCTTGGCTGTAGTTACTGATAATGTCTTATAGTTGACATGAGCATTCATCACCCAGAATCCATAAGATGAGGATCATAGTGTTATCTGGTATACCAGTAGACCATGTCTGATGGTTGAAATGACTTGGAAGATACTGCTCTTGATGCCCACAAAATTACAGTTTCCTTTCCACAACATCAGTTTTAGATGTAAAGTCATACAGGCCGTTGTGAAATGGCCTGACTCTTGTCATCTGGTCAGTTGCTGACAGTCACATTGATCTATGACCTCATTACCAGGAGTTACAATGTCGCAGGGACACCAATTATTTCTGTCTGATTAGAAATACTGCGCAAACGCATTAACTAAGTCACAATTTTGGTGGAGCTTTTAACATGGCCTCTTGGCTTTCAGGCCCAACAGCCGTTACCCCAATATCAACCAATGTACCCAGAGGGCTCCATCTAGCCCTCAGTGTCGATCTCAGAGCAGGGACCTGACAGTGCCAGCCCTCAGCATGATCACAGGCTTTTTTCACTCTGTCTATTTTTAGGGTTGTTGGGTAATTTATGATGGCCTTTGCCTAGAAGCAGCATGTTTTCCTCAGCTTTGGTAAAACTGTAGTTAAATGGCATTAGTGATTCACATCGACTGGTAGCGCCTCAGGTCATGATGTTGTTAAGATAGTATTCAGGCTTGGCAAGTTAGTTTGAAATTGATGTCATGATTCAAATATATTTGCAATGCAATGAACTGTGCACTGTTGTGCATTACTTTAGAGAAAACACTAAACGCAGGTAGAAGAAGCACTTCATGTATTTTGATTGTTGTTACTAAGATTCACTCAATAACAGATTTTAAGTTAAAGTCATCACAGTGCAATTTCTATAAAGGATTACATTAAACTACTGCCTTTCCCATTTAATAGACCACAACAAGGGGAAAATTTTTTGCCTCGTCTGTGGCCATAGGTCAACCAATTCAGTTACAAGTTTTTGTTTTTTGAGTCAAATGTGTAAATTGAAATCAAATTATTCCTAACAACAGTTGCTTGTCCCCAAACAAAAGTAAATGTGGAGCTCTGACAGTAATGTTGACCGCCTTGTATCAAACACTTGTCCTTGTTTTTATCGTGTCAAAGGAAACTTCTCTGTGATCAGTTTAGACTGAATGACTGCATAATCATAACTCTGATAACAACTTGGGCTTTTGCCCCAGCTGCTTAACCATGCAATGGCTTGTTGAGAGGTGTGCCACTGAACTGAAGCAATAGGATCTTGATTTATGATGTGTGTCGTGCTGAGTCTGCAGAGATGATCAGAAGTGTTGACTAGTCTGATTTGGAAGATATAATACTTTGTGTTTAAAATGCATTTCTGCATTATTCTCAAGCTCACTTGTGTATATTATTTTACATGCACATTTGCTTTTCCTTACCACTCTTCCTCTCTTTTTATCACATTCAGAGTCTTCACAAAGCTACTTTCCACAGCTGAGAGTTGATATTGCAGAGGCAGTGGTGGCAACACAGCTCTTTAGTGAGCTGACTCATCCCCACTCTGTCAAATAGAGCTGCTCTGATTCAGCTGCAGCTGCTGTGGCCCTCTGAGTGCCTGCCTGGTTAGGTTTCCTAATTTATAGACATTTGTGGCCTTGCATAGACCTTGGAAGTACATAAAAGGATTTGATGTTAGGTTTTGAAGTAATGCTTCAAGGTCTGATTGAACATTTCTGACTGTCTCTGTAAGTTTGTCTAACCAGACAATATAAATTGCGTCTACGATGGGGGAGCCTAGTGTAGCTGAGGTGTGATAAGCAAGCTACAGCAATCTCGAGGTGTGATAAGCACGCTACAGCAACCTCAGCTGATAGGTTTAGATAAGTGTCAGTCAAGTAATCAGGCCCAACAAATTATTTGAGCCTTTTATTGGACAGCTGATAGTGACAAATCACAGTAAACCTGTGGCGAAACGGGCGACAAGGGTCCTGGTCAAACTCAAAATGAGGTCATCAAGACATCTGAACAAACGGATGGTTCATAAAGACTACCATTGTAAACTTTGTTACCAAAATGCACATTGAGATGTGATGTTAAATATGTGGTTGCCACATGGCTGATATTCCGAAGGCACCTTCCCTGATTTTCCTTAATCGCCTCAACCATTGATTTAGGCTAAGACATTTTTTATATTTTTTATCTAAACCCTTTATTTAGGAATAAATAAATAAAAGACACAATGGTTAAATGAAAATATTCTGTCTTTGACAAGAGTCCTTCATGGTAGTGTTTCCTCTCCATTGTTTAGTGAATTGTGAATATTTGGTCTATGCTACATCCTCAAACCCTGATCAGGCACTGTTACAATAAGAGAAGGACCTGACACTGGCCAAAGACTTATGATTGTAAGACGGTAAATTCTGCCTCGGGGTCGTGCGTGCTTTCAAGTGGTTAATGAGTTATGTACTTAGTTTGTCCTGTATTGTGCTGAATAATATGTGGAAGCATATGAGAGGAGAAGGGTTTCAGAGTATGAATTAAATGTTTTTATCTTTCTTTGTTTTTTTCTGTAAATGACTTGAGTAAAGGCATTCCGTTTGCAAGTGCGTAAGTAGATCTTATCAAGCACAGGGAATGCCGTTTGTCAACTTGTGATGAGTTGTTTTTAAATGAGTTGTCTGTGAAGCAGTGTGCCTACAGCGGAAATTCTGTCATTGATATAGTAGTTTGGTATTTGTGTGGGTCAGGGGTGTTGCACACCCAAGAGCAGAAGCTCTGATGCTGCGAATGTGATCTTGGATGTTTTGCATGACTGTTCACATGGTGCACAGAACAAGGAAGGGGAACCACTGTCCCACTAAATACTGATAAGTAGGTCAGTTGGTCCAAGTGCATGGTGGAGCCTCCATTGCACTGCCATCTTCCCTCACCCTTTACGCACATTGCTCCCTGATTCAGTGTCCTCCCTTGCTGCTAATGGTTCACACATGTTTCCATTTAACTTATCTTTTATCTTTGCCCCCAGTCAGTTGTAATCATTCAACCTCAAAACTCAAAAAATCTCTGGCAAAGACTGTAGCAATCTCAATTATTTTTTTCTTAAAGCGATGTCAGTCACTGGAAAGTTTTCTATCTCTTGCTGACACACACACAAAGGCAAATGCTCACTCTCCACTCACAAAAGGGCTGAATTTCCTGGACAGCCTGGCCTCTGGACAGCTTGGCTTCTGGCCAAGTCTCTGGGGGTTTCAAGGGAGGTCTTTGGCTGCTGGGTTTCACTGAGCTGGTCTAACTGGTATGGGTTTGCTGCTCTATAGTCATGCATGCTGTAAATGTAGGTCACGCCAGGAATTACTCAGGAAACTTGAGAAGGGTGATTTTACGCATTCCAGATTTTTTTGTTTAATACACAGACCCTGCAAAAGGGGTTACTGCCAATCCTTTACATTGATACATTATTCAGTTTTTGGAATGTTAAATCCCACTGGGAAAACAGTGCTGTTAGCTTTGCATATATTTTGCTATAAATCATTGAAAAACCCATCAGCTGCCAGGCATTTGTTGACACTCATCAGCCATAGATTTGCTTAGAATAGAAGCCTGTGTGAGCGCTTACCAGACACAGTTGGTAGCCAAAGAGCTTGGCAATATATTAGTATTGATATTCATTGTAGTCTGTCATTGTTGATGTTGTGAATAATGATGCACGGCTTTGTTTAAATTAACAGGTAGAGCAAAGTCGGAATTATTCTCCCAATAAATAATTGATTAATTTTCATGCATTACCATGTTGTGATTAACATTCTTAAACACTAACAGGTGGTTTTCCACATCTTAACACATAACATGATATGAAGGATGTACATGTCCATTTGTTATTTTTCTTACATTGCCTAAACCTACTTTTGAGTGGTATGTGCCTGTTGAGATGTGTGTAGTTTATGGTGTATTGTAAAAAAGGTTGTTAAAGAGGACAGTTTTGTATACAGTTTTTATTTCTAGTATACTCCATAGTGATCTTCAGTATCAGTCATGTTGTGACTTTTAATGTGGTCTTCTTGAATCTAGGACAAAGCTAGACACATTCCATTTGGTTCACAGTTGTCAGCCAGAGAAAATGGGGCCACATCCCAATGCCCTCAACTGTATGAGTGCTTGTGCCAGAACCATATGTGAAATTTTGTGTGTTGAAGGAAATGCAAGTTGCAAAAAGCACTACAAATCGCCAAATATCTGGACTGTTTACTGTTTTTGTCATTAATGTATTCTTTGAAATTGTCCTTATTCTAAATAAATCTGTATACATCTGCTGTATGTGATGTGTGAAATCTAAGTATTCTCCTTTTTGTCCCCTGCAGGATCGTAAGCTGTCAAAGACGGAGAGGCAGCGCTTTAAGGAGGAAGCAGGGATGTTAAAAGGACTACAGCATCCCAACATTGTCCGCTTTTACGACTCCTGGGAGGGACCATCCAAAGGCAGGAAGTGCATTGTACTGGTCACTGAACTCATGACTTCTGGCACACTCAAAACGTGAGTCTCAAATTTGGCAGAGCTAACAAACACATTCATACAGAACTCATATGTACTGAATTCACTAGGGGCCCTATTTAAACTATCTATAGCACATGGTCTAAAGTCTGGAATGCAAGTACATCTAGGGCATGCCTGACTTCCTTTTACTTATCTTTACTTAAACTTCGCTAAGTAAGGTGCATGGCGCAAAGATGTTGTATTTTGTATTCAATTATATTGTCTGCTGTGATCCCTAGCAGCATAAGTCTCTACATTAAGAGAGCTAGTGTGCGCTTTTAAGCACAACTACAGCAGCCTTACCCAAAAGGTCACACAGTTTTCCTTCACACAGTGAAATTATTTAGAGTAAAGTAGCCATCCTCGCCATACTCTGAGCTCCAACAGAGCTGTCGGAAACTTTTATCTCCTGAAAAAAATATCCTTAGTTTGTTAGTGAGTTTCCTTTGTCCTGTCAAGCTTCTACAGTTTTTAGTTTTGCTGCTTAAATGTGGCATGATATTTGCTGCAGTTACATTACTGGGTGCATGGAAATATTTAAAATAACTAAAAGCAAGCTCTGTAATCACTAAAGCAGAGTATACACTAATATCAACCCCCTATGTAGTGTTATTGATTATAAGCATTCTGAACAGTATTTGTCTCAATATATTTGCTGAACTTTATTATGTTAGTAATTTATCAAAATCCTATAAAATGTTCTCTTAAGTGCCAGGAAAGACTACATTTACTTTATTTGCTATGTGAGAATATGTGAAAATCTTGATCTCTTCTCCTGTAGATATCTGAAGCGGTTCAAGGTGATGAAAATTAAAGTACTGCGGAGCTGGTGTAGACAGATCCTCAAGGGACTCCACTTCCTTCATACTCGGGCTCCCCCCATCATCCACAGGGACCTTAAGTGTGACAACATTTTCATCACTGGCCCAACTGGATCTGTCAAGATCGGAGACTTGGGGCTGGCCACACTGAAGCGTGCATCGTTTGCCAAGAGTGTTATAGGTACGACTCAGAAGTCATTTTCACTTCCAGGTCCCTGTCCTTCGGGGCAGTACCTTTTCTAAGGTCATATTATGCTTTTATTGAAAATGTTGACGTTTAAAGAGGGTATTTTCCTTTGACTTGTTTTTCTGACGGTGTGGTTCAAAAACAGACCACAGCGTTTCAGCTGTCTCTCAAACCACAGCTCAAATGGAGGCCAAACACTGTGGTAATCTTAGAAAGATAACCACAAGGCTTTCTCTCTTTGCATTCACGCAGTGACTCTATCAAGTTTAGTCATTGTACAGAAGATTTCTGTTTATGTTTCTCCAAAAAAAAGAGAGGGTTTTTTTTTTTTCCAGGCACCTACTGAATGTAAGTAGCGCCTAACATTTCTCATACTGTAAATATTAATATCATTATGATAATAGCTGTCATGCCTTCTTGCAGGCTAACCTGGCCATGGCTAAAGGTATGGCCTTTGCTTCTGTCATAGACTGGTCTTTGTTCTGTGGTTTGGAAATATGTGGTCTGTTTGCCAGTTATACCTATGATGTTTAACATCTCTTTCTATGGGTTTGCCTCAACAGGTTTTTTTTTTTCTAGTGTTTGTCTCTTACTGTCTTTTAAAGTATTGCAGGACCGCAGAATCTTTTTGCTCCATCTTTGTGTCCAGGGAGCTCTCCCCACTTTCTCTCTGTCAGCCTTACTCCTTTTGTTTTGTTTTATTTTATTTTATTTTTATTTTCACATTCTTGGGTATGTTTTTAAAATGTAGGCTCTAGCCTCAGCTGTGCCCAATTCTGCTGTTTGGAATGAATAGGGTACTGCTGGTCATTGAGTAAGTATGAACTTTTTGGGCCTGGTAAGTCTGACAGTGTGCTGTAACACACATCAATATCAAAAACAAAATAATTCATATAACCAAATGAGTTTTTCTGTGTAAGACCTGAGATTGAATGTAAAACGATCAATTAATAGAAAAAGGCTAATGTGCAAAGACACACTGCTCAGCACAGTAACTAGCTATGGGATCTGCTTCTCTCAGCCTTGACCATAACAGCTTCCTCCTGCAGGTCAGGAAGAGATGGTAAGTCTGTCTTCGAAAGGTGAGGGTACTTCAAAAGAAAAGCTTACTGTGGATGTAAGGTTAAGGTCTTGACAAAAGTTATTTCCATAGCTAGTAATGTTTCTCTTACTGAGATCTTTGGCACCCCTTTGAATAAACTGCACTGTATTCTGATGGGTATTATTCTCAAATGCCTCATTTGAAACTTTTTAAACATTGCAAATAACATCCATTTGTGGCTAACAAGTGTGTTCTGCACATTGGCTTAACTCAGTCACTTTTATATATAACTACATGTTAAGGTCTTACACAGACAAACACGTGCTTTCTTCTCTACAGTCTAACTGAGCCCAGCCTCTCCCTCCTTTTTTGTTTTCTGTCTCTTTTTTTGCTTTCCTTCCCCTTTTCTTTTTTTTTTTCTCTCTCTTCAAACTTTCACCTCACAGGTTCTACTCCAGGAGATGTCAACAGGCTGGTCACTCTTCTCATCCTCCTCTTCCTCAACCCCTCATGGGTTAGAGGAGCAGAGGGGCAATGGGTTATGAGAAGCCCACTCAATCAGTAAGGGAGTTCGAGAGTTCTGAATAGTTGTTTTGATTTAAGGTACCCCTGAGTTCATGGCGCCTGAGATGTATGAGGAGAAGTACGACGAGTCAGTGGATGTGTATGCCTTTGGAATGTGCATGCTGGAGATGGCCACCTCAGAGTACCCTTACTCAGAGTGCCAGAATGCTGCACAGATCTACCGCAGAGTTACCAGCGTAAGTCTTCTTTTCAACTCTCCATGTCAACCCTCTGCCCTGCCTTCACCTCTTCCTTTATGCCAAGAAGGCTAGTGTCCCATTCTGGAATGATTTTATATTCCCACTGACACCTCTCGACCTTATATTACATTTCTATCCTCCAGTTTTGTATTTCATCTCTTAACTTCAGTGTGTTCCTATATCTCCCGTATGATTTCACATTACCAAACATAGAAAACCTCAGAAAGGGAAAATGTGTTATTAAAACCAACAAGCCCCTTTGCTTCATGTCATACTGCTCTTTATTTTCCCTTTTCTTCTGAATTATGGTGTGTGTTCTTTAAGCATGTAGACCTCTAGGTGTGGATTATTGATAAGAGGCTGAACAAGCACAGTCTTGTGATGATGCCGGAAGGGCAGTAACTGTCCTGGAAAAAACACATATTTTTCGTCTTATTCATGCAGTTCATTCTGGCTGAGGTAATAAATGCATAGTGACTCATATGAGTTATAGTCTTGCAAGTATAAGAGTCTCATAGATAAGTAGGTTAACATGTTCCTTCAATGTTATCTACATAGTTTACCTTGAAATCTATACTAATACACTCAGTTTATCATTAACTGCAAAGTACAAATACTCAAGTCTTTGCCACGTTATTCAACAGAGGATGTTTTATTTACCCTACTTCTTAAGTTGTTCTCACATTCTCTATAAGCCACAAATAGCCCATACTGCATAGCACCAAACAGTTGACTCAGTTGAGAAGCATAGTGCTATTGTGCTGCATTTAGCTAGTGTCACATGCTCAGCTTTTACAGTAGTATTCCTTGGGGAGATCGGCTGTTGTTCTTCCTATTCTGACATTAAGCTCAGCTGTTCAGTCCTCCATTTTCCTGTAGCCCTAGGTAGCTTCCTGAGACTGTTCCCTTAATTCATGACCTCTTTAACCCAAACCCTAGCCATCCTAGTGACTTATGCCCTCCTTTTCCCCATGACGTTTTTAAATGCCAATTTTTAAATGCCACCATGTAAAAGCATGCTGTCCTTCTCAACATTATTTGACAAGTTTGCTTCCACTTCAGTGTTTGATATTTGAGATTCATTCCATAACAAAACTAAAAGAGGAAGTTTGTTATAGTCTACAGCTTTCTCATTAATCTGGGACTTTACAAATATTTTTATGGTGCTAGTGTAGGAGTCTCTGAACTGAAACTGACAACATGGTTTGGGTAGTTGCCAAAATAAGAAGGTCAGATTAGAAGAGGAACCATTCTCATTCAGGATTCTGTGTTTCCTATAGGGGGTGAAGCCGGGCAGCTTCGACAAGGTGGCCATTCCAGAAGTGAAAGAGATCATCGAGGGATGTATTCGCCAGAACAAGGACGAGAGGTCTTCAACTTAAGAGAACATTGAACAGGTTTAGAGTAGCTCTCCAGGAAAACATGCATTTGCTCACTGCTTGTCTTTCTCCATTCAGGTACTCAATCAAGGACCTTCTGAACCATGCCTTCTTCCAGGAGGACACAGGGGTGCGAGTGGAGTTGGCAGAAGAGGACGATGGAGAAATGGTGGCTATTAAGCTGTGGCTGAGAATTGAGGATGTGAAGAAACTCAAGGGGAAATACAAAGACAATGAAGCTATTGAGTTTTCGTTTGACCTCAACAAAGACGTCCCAGAGGATGTGGCTCAGGAGATGGTGAATTAAATTTAAATTGCTTTAATCTGCCTTTTTTTAAAATGCAGCACCTCATGAAATGAAGGAGCTGTTCTCGAAATCTTTGAAATGTTCAGTACTGAATTATTTGTAATGTCTATTTTCTGTAGGTGGAGTCTGGTTATGTGTGTGACGGTGACCACAAGACCATTGCAAAGGCCATAAAGGACAGGGTGTCTCTAATTAGTCGCAAGAGAGCACAGCGACAACAGGTGAGTCCATGCTCCCCATTGTGCAATTAATGTCATTAATGTATACTGGATTCTACTGTTGGCCATAGAATGTACGTACCGGTCCTGTGATGTTGATATATTGTCATTCATTTCTATCATGAGGGATTTTAATACCTCTGCTGCTGATTATCTTGAAGGTCCGAGAAGATCAGGAGAAGAGAAGGCTAGAAGAAGAACAGCAGAGTCAATTACTGCAAGCACAGCAACAAGGCCAACAGCCGAGCACAGAGATGCCTCAGTCCCAGCCTGTGCGACAACCGGCTTCTTATGTCCCTTCACAACCAACCCAACATAGCACACAGATTCCTGCCCAACCTCCATCTCAGCAGAGCCTTCAGAGCTCCAACTACAACACTCCTCAATCAGTGCAACTGACCGGCATGCCACAGGGGGTCCCGTTTGTCCCCCACTCAACTGGGCAACTCCCAGTGTCAGTTCAGGGTCAGAGTGTGGCCCCCATCCAACCTGAGTCAGAGGAGCCTGAGACTGACCAACACCAACAAATACAGCATGCTGGAGGAGGTATGCATTTGTTAAATGCATTCACTTTCAAAATCAAACCATTTTGGATCTGTCCATAAATTGGATTAACCTTCTTGTCCTTCTCTCACAGCCGTTCACATGGGAGACAGACTACCCGCTTCCTCCATCCATCCTGAAGCCCAGCCTCCTCAGTCTGGAATATCATATAGCTCCCCTTCGGGTCAGCATGTGCAGCCTCAGGTGTCGTGCCCGCAGACACAAAATGACCAAACGCAGCAGCAGCAGCTGTCGGTGGTGAGTCATTTTGAATGTAGGACATAATCTTGTGTGTTGAAGAGAATCAGGTGTTTTCCCCATGGTATGGGTTCCTCAAAATTAAGAATTATTTGATCTTCTTGCTACAAGTTTGCTTCCTTCTTTGCCTCATTTTAACCATGTGCTGCTTTTGTCTCTCTGTTGTGCATAAGGTTCAGCCTCAGATGCAAGGTGTTCAGCCTGAAGTTGTTCCTGTTGCACCTGGCAGCCAGTCTGTTCCAGGGGCACCTCCACAGGTATACTTTGTGCGGCATGTGTTAATGTCTTTAAAGAGTAACTTCAAACCTATTGAGAAGCCTGACCTCTGGTTAAATATTTTCAAATCCTTTGCACATAAAAACACACCTTGTAGCAATATCTGCTGAACATGCCCTGACATGTCTAAATCAGTGCAGCAAATGTGAACTTCAACCACTCAAGGTCAGCAGAATCTGATTTTCAGAGGGTCTGAAGTTAACCTTCAAAGCCTATAATGTATTCTCTGGGACTTGCAGCTGTGTTGAAACCAGCTGAGTGTTCAGAATCCTGAGTTGTCCGACATCTTTCGTCATATTTTCCCTAGTTTGCTTTTCCCCCCCTTTTCAATCTCAGCTCTCCCATTCTTACCTTGTGTTATGTTTTGTTTCTTATAGTACGGCGTTTACTACCAACCATCGCTCCCCCCTCAGGTAGATAAAATGTCCCATTTTCCTGTTACCACTTTTAAATACACCCACAGCCTTTTGGATGACATGTTGTTGGAAACAAAATGTACTTGTCTGTATCTTCATCTGCATTGCAGACTCAGCCTTTGGTATCGATTTTGACTCAGTTGTAGTTATAATTGATAAGTGGAAACCATGTAAAAAATATTACATACAGTATTTTTAAACTTGCAAGTTCCGTGTGGCTCAACATGCAGTACCTCTCTAAATTAATATCTAAATGTGTCAAAATGAGGATGTTAAATGTTCACACATCAGTGCCTTGTTGCCCTATATTCTCAATGAGTAAATGGTTTGATTCATGCAGCTATGTTATCCAACAGGTAAGTGCATGTGGCTTTGGAAGGGAGGCAAAGTAAATATCGGAATGATTTAGATTGCAAAGAAACTGGATTTTCAGGAAGTAACCGAAATGTTACTATGAATGTATGTCAGTGTCCACCTTGTCTTTTCTATCTGATTGTATTCTTATTTCTACCACACCATCTTTATTCCCTCTGTTCTTACAGATTCCCACCCAGCAAGTGATGATACCCCCATCTTCTCAGTCGTCCTCCCCCCAACAGCAGCAACAGCCAGAGAGTAGCAGTACCCTACAGATCTCTAATCTACCACAGACACAGCAGCTACAGGTGACACACATACCTCCTCTGCTCATACATAACATGCAAATTCATCTGCTCTTGCTTGAGACATACACTGACATACATAGATGTTTAATCAATCACTCAATTCTACTGTTTCACTTGGCCGTATTAAAATAATAATTTCATGCTCTTCATTTTTTTAAGTTTGCACCTCTTCTAAATCTTTGTTTCTTTTCTCTGGGCACACCACTCATTACCATGGCTATTCCCCTTTTTTTTTCTTCCACTCCTCCCTCTGCATGCTGCATATTCCTGCATGACTCTTAGTCTTGCGCCAGTGATCCAAGTCCTCCTATCATGTCTCCTCCAGTCAACGCAGAGCATCTATACTTCCTCTATCAGGCCTCATGCCTCTCTTTACTGCAGGTACTCTACAGAGCACAAAACATATGTGTGTGGGTGAGTGTGTGTGGGCCAGGTGTGAAGCATTTGGTTCACACCGCCTTGCACAGTTTTGTTGCTGAAGTATGTGTACATTCATACTTCAAAAATATCCTCAGGGTGCACATTTTACATAGATAAATATTTATAAAAAGACAAGCATGTATGATAATTCCATTATAAAGCACCAATAAACATTTTTAACATGAGTGGGGCAATGTCTGCTGCAGTATTCTTACTTACATGTGAGAATGTAGAACAGTGTTTGTTTTTGTCGTTGTTTGACCAAAGTGGCAGTGTGAACAACTCTTCTTACTTCCTCCTCCTAGCTGTTTAACAGCTCAAGGGTTTTATTTAGAGCTTCAAATCCTACATGAAAGCAGCACCCCAGTAGATCTGTGGGCATGTACATGTTATTACAGTACTGTAACTACCCACAGGGCTGTAACTGGACAGTCACAGAACAGCATTAATCTGTGTAGATGATATATACTTATAATATCCATTTCAGCGAAGAAAAGAATGGCCACATTCTGAAGGAAATGAAACTCCATTGCATAGCAGTATTTACACTCTGCCTGAGAGCAGAATAATGGCGTCGCTTGTAGCACCCTGATTCAAGTTTCACCAGGTTAAACAACTCCATCTGGTGGATGGTCTTGTTTGAAATCTTTCATTTCCTGTAAATGGTTTGTCAGACTAAATTACCCAAAGACGAAATGTAATGATGAAAGCGACTGACTTACAAATAATCATTGTTTATCATGTTAGTTCGTAAATCATTTCAAATGAAAAATGCACAAACAAAAGAGATTATTTGATATGAAGTGCTAGATTTATGGATGTTTTCTGTGTTTCAGGCCCCTGTGAGTGTTCCTCAGTCAGCACCAGTGGAGCAGCCTGCAGGATCCACTGCTCTGGTGCCACCACCTGTAGAAAGGTAAAAAGGAAGTTTAAAAAAGAAAGAAAGCATGTGTATTTTGTGTTGAATTCTCTCTCATTGGTCTATTTCTCTATCAGCTGCCTGTCAGATGCAGCTTCAGGTCTTAGTGACGGCAATGATGGAAGTTCTACATCAGGAGGTCGCCATGAGGGACGCTCACTGAAGCGCCACCAGCGGCGATCTGTACGCAGCCGCTCCCGTCACGAGAAGACTGCAAGGGCCAAGCTAAATGTTCTAAGTGTACGCATCTGAACTGATGAAATCACTCATATTTTATCTCAAGGTCTTTGTTAGTGAACAGTTGTCTAAAACCAGATTATTTGTTTTGCAGATCTCTAATGTGGGAGATAGAGTAGCGGAGTGTCAACTGGAAACGCACAACAGGAAGATGGTGACCTTTAAGTTTGACCTTGATGGAGACAATCCAGAGGAGATTGCACAGATCATGGTAGTAGTGGTTCTCTAAACATCTAGGAAATGTTAACTGTTCAGTTCAAAGTTTAGTTTGAGTAGATGAACATCTTTTTACTTTCTGTTTTCAGGTTCAGAGTGAGTTCATCTTGGAGAGTGAGCGAGAATCCTTCATCGAGCAGGTCCGTGAAGTCATAGAAATGGCCGACGAGAAAGGAGAGGGCATGAAGGAAGGTTTTCCACAGGTATTTCTTTACTGCACATCACCTTATCAGTAGGGCTGACCTGAACGTTTTGAAGCTTTACCGTTGCAAAGGTGTTCTACATCCAAATTGATATTCAGATGCCCTAAAAGTCTAAAGTTTAAAGCACTATCTGGTAGGTCACAAAACAGCCTTTCAACTCTGAAAGCTAATGTGCCACAGAGACTGGAGCTGCCCCTCCTTAGAAGCTTTCTAATATTTGTGGGTACTTGTCACTGAAGCTATGAAGGATTAAAAAATGGCGTTCAGGGCGGCCCTCCTCATGAGCCAAACACCCATAATGTTAATGTTGATTATCACCTGCAATTTTTTTTTGTCTATGCAGATGAGTGATCATCCGCAACAGCCTGAGCTGTCTGTTCCCATGATGCCAGGTTAGCAAACTTTAAGGAAAAATATACTTGCCAAGTTATTAATTTTTCGGGAGTTCATCTCCCGCCTCACACATAACCTTTTCTTTTGACCTTCTCTCAGGTATTTCCCCCAGCACTGCAGCCCAGGTGGTGCATTCAGCAGGACGAAGGTTCATCGTCAGCCCAGTGCCAGAGTCCCGTCTCAGAGAGCAGTTCTTTGGCCCTCCGTCTGCTAATACCTCCTTTGGAGATGAATATGCGCCAGGTAAGAGAAGAGCTTGGTTTATTCCCTGTTTGGTTTCTCGAAGTAATACACTTCACACTGAATAGAAATAAACGTAAATATTTTAATTGATTGAGACAGAAGGTTTGTCGCGGTGCTATATGTTCTAATCACCTGACTGAAAACAAAGTGAACCTCACGCTGTTATTGATGTTTAGAATGTTCATATTTACATTTGCAGATTGCCTTATAACGACTTCCTCTTTTTACTTTGTTTTAGCTCCCTCTATGACATTGGGTCTTTCTCTGTCTGCTCCAACTGGGATGCTCCAGCAGGCCTTCAGTAAAATGAGGGAGGCTCGTATAGAGAGAAGCAATACCCTTGATCCCCCTGCTGCGGAGCAAGAACCAGGCCCTGTCCAGTCCAATGAAGCTGGAATCGGCCCAAACTCAAACCTGGCTCCTCCAGAGGTTTCTACCACAGGCACTTCTTTTCCTGCTGTATCTCTCTCATCCACTGCAACATCTTCACCACCTGCCTCAACTGGGAGGGTTTCCCCTCCACCCATCTCTGCTCAGTCCCAAACTACAGCTCCTGTCACCAGTGATCACAGTCCAGCACCTCAGTCTTCGCACGAAGCAGGCCCCTCACAGCATCCACCAGCTGCTGTCATTCCTCCCTCATCTTCCACCA